>NC_041231.1:104209641-104234995 GCF_002837175.3 Physeter macrocephalus | reverse complement strand
AAAAAAAAAAAAAAAAAAAAAGATTTGAGTAATTTTCTATATAAATACAAAGAGTTGCGGCTTTGACTATAGCACAGGGACCAGGGAGATACACAGTGCAAAAACCAATTACGCTCTTCCCTGTTTATGGCTGAAACAATAACTACCTCGGATTTTTAAAGCCTGAAGACAAGAGATCCGAGCTAGGCAGCTGGTTGAATGTTCTGAGGTCATTTCAAGGGGTAAGATGTACAAAGAGAATTCCAGATGTTAAAGGTTTCAAGCATGGAGAAACTAAAATTTCTCTTTAAGACTGAGAACAAATAAGCATTCCCTATTACCACCAGTGTTTCCATATAGTATTGCTTAATTTTATTGGGAAAGGAAAGGAAATAGTTTTAAAGATTGGAAAGAAAGCTAAAACTGCCCTTGTTTACAGATAATATTGCCATCTATCTAGAAAAATAAATCGAATCAACAAACTTCTAATAGAAAATGATTAAGAGTAAAAAGAGAGTTCTACAAGTTATATGGATAGAAGATCGATCAAGAAAAATCAATAGTATTTCTCCATTCCAGTAGAGATGGACTCAGAATAAAATTAAAAATGATATTTTTCAAAATAACAGATATTATAAAAGATCTAGGAATTAACTAAATCAGGAATGCATGAGAATTCTGTGGGGAAAAATTTAAAACTTTAATAAAGAGCATAAAAAAGTTTATTTGAACAAATGAAGACATGCCATGCTGTTAAATGAGCTGGCTTAATATTATAAAAGTATTGATTGTCTCTATATTGATCTAAAATTCAATGAAACTCAATCAAAATAGTAGTCAGATATTTATAAGAAATTCATTAAATTAATTCTGGAATTTATAAAGCAGAACAAATGTGTGTAGAGACAAATCAACTTTATATATATATAAAAAAAAGAGAGAGAACTTGGAGAACTTGCCCCATCAGATATTAAGACATACTGTTAAGTGCAACCATATGAAATTACCTTTTTTGTAAATCAAAATGATAAATATTAGCAATTTTATATCATTTAAAGTATAAAAATCATTGTGATTAAAAAATACTGTGTCCTTGGTGAAGAAACAAACAGGTAAATAGAGCATTGAAATGGGATGGAAAGTGCAGAAACAGACCTGTGTATATCCAGGAACAAAATATATGATGAGGAGGGCATTGCAAACTGATGGAGAAAAGACAACTTGATTCGAGATAGTGTAGGGAAAATTATGTGAAGAAAATATATGGAAAGAAAATCTCATTATATGGAGAAAAATCAAACAATCTCTTCCTAATAACACTACATAGAAAGGTAGATAAAAACTTAAATAGGAAAGGTAAAACAATGAAGTTCATAGAATAAAACGTAGAAGTAACTTTGTGAACTAAGGGCAGGGAAAGACTAATTAGAATAAAATAATGTAATGCATAGGTTAAAATATTGTTGAATTAGAGTATTTAAAAATTAAGAATTTCTATTTAATGAAACACACCTTGGACAAATTAACAAATACATGACAGAGTAGAAGAATAAACAATGTCTAAAAAAACAGTGACTAATTCCAGAATATCAAAGCTAATCTGCCAGTCAAAAAACAAAACAATAACAAAAACAAACAATAACAAATACAAAAATGTACAGCAACTCAAAATTTAAAATGAGTCAAAGGTATGAACAAGGAAGTTTTAATATAGAAAGCTCAAAAAATTAATGATCATCGGAAGAAATGCTCAAAATAATTAGAAGTTAGACAAATACAAATTAAGTTCGGGCATGTAAGACTGCATATGATAGGAAGTTTGCATAATGCTAAGTTTTGGTAAAAGATTGTTGAGCTATGGAATCCTCATACATTGTTGGTAGGAATATAAACCAGTGTAGCCATTTCAGAGAGCAGTCTGGTTTTACTTAGGCTCCTTAGTCAAATTAAGAATACACAAATCCTAATACATTGAGATCCAGCAATTCCATTCCTGGGCATATATGCCCAATATGGTTTTACACAGATTCACAAATGGACAAGAGCAAATATGTTACTACAGCTTTATTTAGATAGTGAGGAGATGCACACATCACACAGGGTGTCTACCCTGAGAGAGAATATAAAATGATGTGTAGCCACATTAGTGGAGTATAATGTGGCCGTTGGAAGAAATAGGTATGGCTCTGAAAAACATCACACCTATTACAGTGGCTACTATTTAAAAAAAAAAAAAAAAAAAAAAAAGACCTGAAAATAGCAAGCATTAGTGAGGATGTGGAGAAACTGGAATTCCTTACAGTTGGCAGCAATGTAAAATGATGCAGCTGCTGTGGAAAACAGTATGGTGATTGCTCAAAAATTAAACAGAATTACCCTATGATCTGGCAATTCTACTTCCCGGTATATACTCAAAAGAATTGAAAGCAGGGACTTTAAACAGATATTTTTACATCCCTGTTCATAGCAGCATTATTCACAACAGCCAAAAGCAACCCAAATGTCCATCAGTGGATGAATGGATAAACAATATGTGATGTATTCATACAATGAAATATTATTCAGCCTCTTCAAAGAGGGAAATTCTGACTCATGGATGTACCTGGAGGCTATTATGCTAAGTGAAATGAGTCAGTCACAAAAGGATAAACAGTAGGTCCACTTAATGAGGTCCCCAGAGCAGTCAAATTCACAGGGACAAAAAAGTAGAATGGTTGTTGCCAGGGTCCGTGGGGGAGGGTGGATGGGGAGTTGTTACTTAGTGGGTACAGAGTTTCAGTTTTTTCAAGATGAAGAGAGTTCTGGGAATGGATGGTGGTGATATTAGTTCGACAGGGTGAATATACTTAATGCCATTGAATTGTACGCTTAAAAATGATTAAGATGGTAAATTTCATGTTATGTGTATTTCACTATAATTTTTAAAAATGACTGATGAAAAGTAAGAAATGAAAATTTAGATAGATAAATAGATAGATAGATACCATTTACATGAATTTCAAAATACTTTCATACAAGTGACATGATGCAAAATGGTAGGAAGATCTAGGAGTTTCTCCCTCTAACAAAGCAGCCATTCAACTGGAAAAACCATTTGGAATCAACTATTTCAGAACTCTGGAACCTGATTGGAACTTAAAACAACTAGGGTAGTTCTGGATGAAGGCTGCTATTCTTAGGTAAGAGAGTGTGATGCATGAACTGGCCACCAGTCCCCATTTGTCAGCCCCACCGTGGCTGTGGGGATAGCTGCCCTGTTCTTGAGGAAGTATTTACTGTTATATATTTAATATTTGGAGATCTATACAAATATCTCCAAGCAGAGAGCTTTTTCTTAATTTCTCCATTAAAAGTCATTAACTCCTTGTCAAAGAAGCTGAGAACAGAGACATTTGAAGCTAATATGTCACTATCACTGCCAACTAAATATCAATCAGCGAGGAGAAGAACAAATCTCAAAAATATTATGTCAGTGAAAGAATATGTTTTAATTTACTAAAAGGATATTCAGCTATACAAGCACATATTTTTGCAGAAAAGGTACATACATTTCAGGGGCTGGAGAAAGGAGGTGATGATGTAGTCAATGCTTAAGTCACAAAGTGGTGAAGCAAGGAGATGAGCCGAGTGCCTGCCAATATTCACCAGTGAGCAGCCCACAGCCTCAAGTCTGGCTGTGTGCGTCCATCTAACTCTGCTGCCACCACGTCTCTGGAGCTTCCGCACTTACCCCTTCCCTCCCTTGGAGAACCCTACCTCCTGGCACCGTCCTCAGGAATACAATCTCAGTTCTTCCCTCTGCCAGGATGATTTGGCCCATCTACAGCGTATTGATTGGAACTCAAGTGGAAACTTTGGAGTCATTTTTTTTAAAGAAAGAAAAACACCAGACACAACTGAAAAAAACTCTTAAATGCTGTTCAGTTATCTGGGCTTGTGCCACACTGGAGGGAACAACTTGCAAATTCTTCTTCAAAAGCTGTCAGAATATTTGCCTTAAGTTTGCTCTGACTCAGCTCTCTGCAAGAAAGACATGTTGCTCCAGCTGACTCATCAATAACTGCCTCTTGCTCAAAAGCAGTCATGAGTCACCTTTGAGCCCACTTGACTCAGTTCAAGAAGGGGGTGCTTGTGGTCAGAACTGAATAGCACTTAACTCCCACCACTTAACTGCCCAGAGCATGGCAACTGGACTTCTTCACTCCTGGGTTCTTCCCAAAGGCTTTGTACAGAAACAAGTGTTTGGAGGAAAAGGCACAATTTAGAAAACGTCAAATCACCAGGTGCTTCTTTTGTCATAATGAATCAACGAAAGTTTTTTAAAAAAGATGTCATCGGTACCAATCCAAAACATCTACTATGAGAAGTGAAAACATAAAAGTACCCTCAATTTTTAAAAAGAGCTTATAGTATTTTATAAATTGTTTTCCTGTACCCTATAGCATTGTCTAAAACATTAACAGTCCCCTTTTATCCCTAGTGCTGGAAGAATTGGTAGTGACCTATATAAATTTAACCATGTCTGTATCAGTACACTCAACTGTGTGTATCACATACACTGGATGGAGATAATGTTCAGTAGCAACCTACTCTCTGTCAAAAACTCCAGGCTTCTTCTTGCATTTGAATTTGAATCTCTCAGTTCACATTTTATTTAATGCAGTATGGGAGGAAAAAATTTGATCCCAAGGTCTGTGGCTTTCCTTATTCCCAGAAGAGCTTATATAAATTTTGTAGTGATTAACACAATACTGGTACATTCACTTACAAACTTAATGAACAAATTCCGTATCTTACAACCAGTATAATATATTGACGAAATAAAGACTAGAATGTTTTACATGCTTCTCAGTTGGAGGCTATGCATCAGGAAAATTAAATAAGAATTTTGTGCTTAAGATTGATCCAAGAAGTAGATGAATTTTCTAGTCCTATTGAAGAGCTTGGGTAATTATCAGGACTGGTATAAATAAAACTAATATTTTCCCCCTTTTGTCTATATGTTCTTTCTTCTTTGAACTACTATCTGAGCTCTGTATTATAAACATTCTTATTTTACAGAAAGAATACTTTAAAATTCAAAATACTTGATAACCAATCTGATTCTTTCTTAAAGCTTATTATATACAACTGTGACTTATAGTCTATTTTAATTTTAACCAAAATTGAATCATTTGTTTCTCTGATTTTAGTTTCATAATTTCTATTTCTAATCAGTGAAGATATGCAAATATTAACAAATCAGTGAGATTTTTGTGGAGGGGGTAGCATTTATATCAGCATGAGACTGATGTAAATCTGTGTCTCCATAAAAGCAACAAAACAAGGGTGAACATCATCAAAATCAATTTTTCAAGAACTCAAAATTACTGAAAGTCTTGCAAAGATTGAGGGGCATTTATTTAAGAAAAACAGTTGAACATCAGTAAGAACCAGGGTTTTGTGACCTCTTAACTTGTCCTACTGCCACTGTCCTCTCCCAAGTTCCGTAAGAGCCTTGAAAACCAGCAGCTTTGCAGCCACTAGAAGGGACAGACTTGATTTTGAACTTCCCCAAAGCTCCCATCACCAGATCAATGTCACTATCTGACCTGACTCGCAGCTTCCTGGAAAAGCCGTGTTTACAGTCATTATTTGACCTGACTTGGAGATTGCTCTGCCAGAAAAGCCCATTCCGAGAGCATTTGTTGAAAACAATCAATGGCAATTGTTTAGCATCATAGTAGCCTGAGGCTGCCGTAACAACTGGGCGAAATAAGAGCCTGCCGAAAACTTAAAAGGAAGATCTACAGAATGAGATGTTCACCAGGGGCTTTGAAAAGCTGGGACATATTCTTAGGAATAAAGAAGGCCATGCACATGTGCAGGGCTGTGTGCATTCCCAAAAACAACTGAAGGGGCCCCAGTCTCCCATCTCTGACTGACTTTTAGGTCCTGTACAAGAGTACGTGAAAGCTAACATAGAGTTGTAAGCTACCTGAGCATTGAAAGCACTTCCCAACACACACAGACTCCCTTCAGCAAAGTGCGGAAAAATCATTGGCTGAAGACATGTAAGGAAACCTCTGACCAATTATTAGATGACCACTAAGCTAACTAAAAAAAAACTTCGGTGACTTAACAATACAGGGAATGCAGACTTTACAGAATAAGTTAAGAAAAGTTGATAAACAAAAAAACAGGAACAGCAAAAGAACAACAGTAACAAACTGGGGAGTGGAGTGAAATCTGGTATTCAGAGTTGCCACATTATATTATCTAAAATGCCCAATTTGGTATAAAAAAATAAAGAGATACGCAGAGAAACAGAAAGGTAAAAACCATACAAAGGAATTAAAGCGGTAAAAAGAAGTTCCTAAGGGGGCCCAAATGTTGAATTTCCTAAAGAACTATTTTAAATCAACTATTATAAATATATTCTAAGAACCAAAGAAAATTATGCCTAAAAGAATTAAAGTTGGTTTAACAACTGAAAGTTAATCAAAGTAATATACTATATTAATAGAATAAAGAATAAAAAATACATGGTTATCTCAAAAGACACAGAAAAGACATTTGACAAAACCTAACACTTCTTCTTGATAAAAAAAAAAAAAAAATCAACAAGCTAGGGATAAAAGAAAACTTCCTTAACGTGATAAAAAGAATCCATTAAAATAAAAAAAATCTGCAGCTGATGTCATAGTTAATGGTGAAAGACAGAATGTTTTCCCCCTAAGATCAGGAACAACAATATCCACTCTTGCCACGTCTATTCAATATTGTACCAGACATTCTAACCATAGCAATTATGCAAGAAAAATAAATAAAAGGCCTCCAGATTGGAAAAGAAGTAAAAAATTTCTAATTGCAGATGACATTTTATTTAATATAGAAAATCCTAAGGAATCCACTAAAAAAATTTTAGAATCTGCAAATGAGTTCAGAAAGGTAACAGGATAAGAGATTAATAAAAAATCAGTTGTATCCATGTATACTTACAAAGAACTATCCAAAAGTAAAATTAAGAAAAAAATTCCATTTACAATAGCATCAAAAAGAATAAAATACTTAGGTGTAAATTTAACAAAAGGAATGTGAGACTTGTACATTGAAAACTACAAAACATCTTTGAAGGAAATTAAAGAATATTTAAATACATGGAAAGACATCCCAGGTTCATGCATCCGAAGACTTAATATTGTAAAAATGGCAATGTTCCTTAAATCGATCTACAGATCCATCACAATCTCTATCAGATTTCAGCTGGCTTTTGGGCAGAAATTGACAAGATGGTCCTAAAATTTTGTAGGAGTTCAAGGAACCTAGAATAGCCAACAAAATTTGAAAAAGAAAAAGTTGTAGGACTCACACTTCCCAGAGATATCCACGTCCTCGTCCCTGAAACCTGAAACTTTGCACCTGTGATTAAATTAAGTGTCTTGAGACGGGGAGACTGTCCTAGATGATCTGTGTATCCAATGCAATCACAAGGGTCCTTAAAAGACAAAGGCAGGATGGTCAGAGTCAGAGAAAGCTATGTGACAATGAAAGCAGAGTGAGTTAGAGATGTGACAATAGAAGGAAGAGAAAAAGAGATAAGATGATGGAAACAGAAGTGGGAATGATGCCATGGCTGGCAGGTGACCTCTGGAAGTTGGAAAAGGCTCCCCAAGAGCCTTCAGAAGGATAACAGCCCTGCCAACACCTTCATTTTAGCCAGTGAAACTGATTTAGAATTAAGACTGCCAGATCTGTAAGATAATAAATGCATGTTGTTTTCAGGCACTTAGTGTGTGATAATTTGTTACAGCCGCTATAGGAAATTAATACAAGAGAAATTGAAAAAATAATTTGTATTAAGAAATTAATACAAGAGAAATAAAAACATATGTCCACCCAAGAACTCATATAGAAATGTTCCCACAGCATTACTCACAATAACCAAACAGTGAAAACAACCCAAATGTCCATCAACGGATGAGTTGGATAAACAAAATGTGGTGTTTCCAAACAATGGAATGATATTTGCAATAAAACAGAAGAAAGTACTGATACAAGCTACAATATGAATAACCTTCGAAAACATTATGCTTAGGGGAAGGAGTCAGTTATTTATATAAAGTATACAGAATGGGCAAATCTATAGCAGCACAAGTAAATTACTAGGAGGATGGGAAGTGACCACTAACATGTTTGGGGTTTCATTTGGGGATGATTAAATTGTTCTAAATTATATCGTGGTGATGGTTGCAGAACTCTGTGAATATACTAAAATCTGCTGAATTATATACTTTAAATGGAATAATTTTATGTTAGTGAGTTACATATTAATAAAGGTATTAGTAATCTGAAACAAACTACAGATGCTCACCTCACTCTACTTAACAGCAAAGTATTTCAAACATACAGCAAAAAATAAAGTATTGATTTTTATCTCTGAATTAGGTTTTTAGTTTTATTCTATATATTAGCTAACCTCACAGTGAATACTAAGTTAATTACTTTGCTTATTTACTCAACAAATGAATGCCTACTTTGTGCCATATCTTGGTTGGGCTCTGGACCATAAGTACCAATGGAATAGACTAATGGGTTCACCGATTTTTTAAATCTTACCCATACAAGGGTAATGGGTTTGCTGCCTTCCTCCCAACCAATCATATATCTCGAATACGCCAAATTTCATTACTTCTGTATTCCTTGTGTAGTAAGGCAACTCTACACTGTTGATACAGATTAGTTTAAACTTGCTCACTTTATAAGATTACTGTCTAGCTCTAAAAGGTAGATACAGGTTAGGTTTAACCTGTTTACACACACATGCCTCACTATTCATGCTGGGGTATTTTGAATACTGTATAACAATATTAATCAAATGCTTACATAAATATGTAACTGAATTAATGCTATGAATGAAATATTTAAGGAGTTAAGAGTAATTATTGCCTTGTTTCTTAGGTCAAAGAAGTTCTTTCCAAGGAAACAGGCAGGAAAGTATTTCAGGAAGGCAGCAACATGTGCAAAGATCCAGAGGTAGGAGGATGCTTGCTCACTGAAGGAAGACACCCAGTGTGGGTGGAGTTTCTGAGCAAGGAGACATGGCAGGGCAGAATTTTGCAGGACCTTAAAGAGCATCATGGCAGAGACTGGTAGTGGTTCCCCAACACTTATTTCCAAAACCTTTACTGTGAATACTCAATTATTAATATCTACTTGTTAACTGCATATTGTTCACTTGGATAAAAAACTATACCTTACTTCCTTTACAGATAGATGTGGTTGTGTGATAAACCTGTGGACAACACAAGGTAAGCTGATGGGCTCTGACAGGAGAGAGTGACTTTTTCTTCATCACATCCTCCTTCCAGTTACCTGGAAGGTAGATATTATGACTGGAGATTAGGCTTGATCATGAGTGAAAGCTGAGTATTGCAAATGCCAGAACAAGAGAGAAGGTGTGTCTTGGATGCTATGTTAACTCAAAACAGCCCTAATCTGCCTACCTTTTATTTTTTTTACATGAAAGGGAAGAAATTTCTAAGTGGGAAAATTTTTGGATATAAGGAGACCGAGTGGGAAACCATTACAATAATTTAGGTTAAAGATGTTGGTGAATTTAGACTAAGACAGTGTCAGACAAAAAGAAAAAAATGAATTTGAGATATATTTAGGATAGAGAATCAAGAGGACTTGGTGACTGATCACTGTAGGGAGTGAAGGAAAGGGAGGTGTTAAGAATGACTCCAGTCTTTCTAAGATGAGCAATGGGTGGGTTGAGGTGTTATTTCCTGAAATGGGAAACACTGGAGGAAGAATACTCTTAAGGGAAAGATCAAGAGTTTAATTTTGGACTGAGAAAATCTGAAATGGCTGAGGCTATGATAAGTTTGCAATCGGAAATGAAGAAATGGAGATCAGAAGAGAGGTTTAGGTTGGATTCGAAATATTGTGTTATAGAATATGGTTGATGGAAACTTAAGTTGTAGGGATTTTTGGCTATTGCTTTTCTTTCTCTAATCTGTGTTATGCTTTGTTAACTGAAGATTACGATCCCTTATTGGTTCACAAAATCAATTTTTTTTTTACCTCATTGGCTTTACTTTTAAAATGAGATATAATTTTAAAATCGTGATGCACCATTGAGAGTATAATTCAAATAAAACTTGTGTTCCCATTTTTATGGATGCATATGTAAACATGTATACATATATATGTATGTACACTTACATTAGTGTAGGTGGATAGATAGACATGTGTGTGGATAGATAAACATGTAATCTTCTTGAGAAGACATTTTTGTCTGTGTTGCACACTGTTGTATATCCATTGCCTAGAATGGTATATGGTGGGCACTTAGTAAACATTAATTGAATTAATAAATATGTGGACATGTATGTAAGTGTACATTCACTGGGTTGTGATGTAAGTTTTATTTTTATTATATTTATCTTGACATAATTTCAGATTTAAAGAAAATTTGCAGGAAAATCCAAAGTTAACACTTTGCTGCATTAGCTTTCTCCCCTCACCCCACTTGCTCTCTCTCTCTGTATAATATTTTTTTCTGAACCATTCAAAAATTACAGCTATAATTCTCCTTTACCCTGAAATCAGTATCTGTAAAAAGAGGAATTATCAACATTGTTAATCAGCTATATGCCAATATAAAATAAAAAGTTTAAAAAAAATTTTTAAAAATCAGGGTAAATAACTGATTTTTTTTTAATATAGAGGACTTACTTTTCAAAACACACATGAACCTTCATGAATGTTTATTATATATAGCCTCTTTTATTTTATTATAGTTTTTTCAGCTTTATTGAGGTATGATTGACAAATAAAAAGTGTATATATTTAGATTGAAAATAATAATAATAAAAAAATAAAAAGATGAATTATCTTACATAACCACAGTGTAATGGTCAAAACCAGGCAATTAACACTGAAATGGTAGTATTGTCTAATCTACAGACCATGTTGAGATTTTTCATAATTGTCCCAATAATGCACTATCAAGGGAAGGGTGGATCCTCACAGGAAAATTACTTAGGTGTCTGCTGATCTGGAAGGTAGAGGTTGTAAACACCCAGCTCTAATTCAGGTTGTGAAATAGAAAGGTGAGTTTGAATTTGCACAGTGAATTTTTGGAACAAGTCCTGCCTGTTACAGATTATATTTTAATTATAAGAAGTGGAAGAGGGGCTTCCCTGGTGGCGCAGCGGGTGAGAATCCGCCTGCCGATGCAGGGGACACGGGTTCGTGCCCCGGTCCGGGAAGATCCCACATGCCGCGTGGAGCGGCTGGGCCCGTGAGCCATGGCCGCTGAGCCTGCGCGTCCAGAGCCTGTGCTCCGCAACGGGAGAGGCCACAACAGTGAGAGGCCCGCGTACCGCAAAAAAAAAAAAAAAAAAAAAAAAAAGAAGAAGTGGAAGAAATATTTTGGGGAGAGAGGAAAGAAGGCAAGGAGAGCCCAGGGCTGAGCCTGTGGAATACCATCGTTTTAAAGTCAGGCAGAGAAGTAGTCATTAAAGGACACAGAAAAGGAGCAGCCACAGCACAGGAAGGAAAACCAGAGAGTGTGGGTCACATAAGCCAAAGGAATAGGGGTTTTAAGAAGGCAGAAATGCTAACACATTGTTGAACTTTATCTGGGAGTGTATACTTCTATAAAGAAGAAACAATTATTACACACTTACCGTTGTGCCCAGAATTTTCTGTGTCCGGTGCTGTTGTTAAGCTGTGGAGGGGTCCGCGGCAACATACAGCAACTACTGAGTTCCATCAGGACCCATGGCCATCAGTCCTGGAAGCCTTCTGCTGCCATCCGAGGACACGGGGGAAAGAACAGGCCTGGAAAATGGGCAGGACCCCTGGGGCACTGCAGTGGGCTGGGCCGCAGTAAGACAGTCAAGGTCCTGTAGCAGGACCACTGAACATGCCCCTTTACTGCAGCCAACCTGTGCGCTCTGGCATTCGCTGAGATTCAAGATGCCAGAAAGGGGACACCTTCCTGGCCAAGCTTAAATTGTATGCCTTCCCGTGGAGTGTGCTCTTAGGTGGGTTGGGCAGCATCGGGCCTTCTCAGTCTCTTTTATTTATCTAAAATTGGAATCTCTTCTCTGATTTAAGGCTCCCACCCCCCTCAGAACCGGTGGGGAGGAGAGCAGTACCCTAGAGCTAACTGGATATCACTATAGTCTTGTGTGTGTCCGTGTGGCCAGGTGCTGGGACTCCAGGTTGCCTCCCAGGTAAGGGGCTCACTCCTGAACACTGGGCTACATCTTTCCACTAACTCAGAAGCTTCGCCTCCTCCCTGTCCCGCCTCCCCACTTCCCTCCCACTTGCCCCCATGTAATAACAGTCCTGGCAAGATTGCAGCCCCTGTGCAATCTCTCTGGGGACACCTCTTGGTCTGCAGGCAGCATGCCTCCTGGCAACTGGAGCATTTGCAGGAAAAGGGAAGGGCTGGCCACACTGCCCGGCGATGCCACGCTGTGCCATCTCTCCTCAGTTCTGTTATTCTCTCCCATTCTAGTCACTAGAGGCAGAGCAGAAAGTTGGCTGGCTAAGTAGGTAGGCTTGGGAAGCGGGGAGGCTGCAGAGTTGAAGGGTGCTTTGGGGAGCCTTTCCTTCCCTCCCAAGTGGACGGTGATTGGAAGAAATAACGCTCCCTCCCAAGCACTGCACTTTCCAAAGAGTGCTTTTCTCCTCTCCCAATCCTCCCCTTCCATCAGGGAGGATGGGGTGGGGGAAGAGGAGGGGGGGGACGGGAATGGTTCTCCGAACTGCTGCCCCCCAATAAGCTCTGAAAGGTAGAGGCTGACCCCAAACACCAGAGGTCCAGAGTGGGGCAAGGGGCACCGTTTGCCCTGGTGCCAGTGACGGTTAGAATTTAGATTTGAGGACAATAAAAAGGAGACCAACTTTCAGGTGGTTTCATTATTATTTTTAGACTCTGCAGACAGTGTGCTTCTTCAGAACCTGCAGCATGGACTGGACTGCTGCCACCTCCCCACCTTTGAGGCACTACTGGATGGTTATCTGACATTAAAGTGAGGACTATTGATTTTTAATAAGTTTCCAAGACAGCAAGAAAAATCCACCTTGAAATCCTGTATTAAATATTCCCTGAGTGGAAGGGAGGGAATTATTGCTAGATGGTGAGCCGTCAGGGTAAAAAAGAACAAATTTCCACCGCAATGAATTTATAATTATTAGAGAGAAGATATTTGTGTGTGTGTGTGTGTGTGTGTGCGTACAAATACTTTTCATATATACTTACAATCTCCACATATATGCACGCTGGAGACCAAGGTTGCATACACAGACAGGTGAAGAAGACAAGCCCTCACAAGGGTGATTATTTGAAGGATGTCAGATTTCTCCCTACTGCCAGTTTTCCTAGGGCATGAATATCCAACTTTAGAGAGTCATTCCTTTGCTAGCATCAATTTCAGGCCATTTTTTCTTAGGTTTCCTCTTCAGAAAGCCCAGCTAAAATATCCTCTCCTTCTCTGAATTTCCAAATGCTTGGTCTAAATTATGACTTCCTACTTTCCGTCTGCTTGAGGGCAGGAATCTCACTAAGTCATTCACAGCACCAAATACAGTGCCTGGCATCTCACTAAAGGGACAGCATCAAAATGGTAACATCAGAACATCTTACACCTGTTCCTGCTTCATTAGATACCTCAGGCTAGTCATTAATCTCTCTGATCTCAGTTCTCTCCTCTATAAATCACCAAGGTTGGGTTAAGCATCCTCTGCGTTCCTTTCTCCCATGATTCTCCTCCTTGCTATATGGGGCTGGGGAGGAGTTGAGGGGGACCTTTGTTATTTACTTGCCATCACGTCATATCTCTATACGCATCACTTTGATATTATCCCTCCACCCCTTAATACCCTATAATGATTCCCTATTACCTATAGGATCAAGTCAAGCTCCTTCAGCTAATATCCGAGACCCACCCTAATCTATATACCATGCCTAATTTTTCAGCCTATTTCTCATCAGTTGCCTATTTTAAACTTGCCTTTGTAGCCAAAATTGGTCTATTTTTTTTATCCCCCAAATAGTCCTTTAAGTTTTTTGACTTTGCACTTTTACTGAAATCATCTGTCCACATAGAATTCCCAAATCCTCCTGTTTCACCTTAAATCCTCACATTCTTCAAAGCCAAGCTCAAATACAACTTCTCCCAACACGTTTTCTATAGCAGAAGTGATGGCTCTTCCTTTGAATTCTTGTTGAACCTCTCATTTAGACCAACCCTATAGCTCTTTCATAATGAATTTTATTTTAAATATTTGCGTACTTGCATTACTGATATCTCCGAAGTTGCATGCTCTTTGAGGATGGGAATTGCTACCTAGCAATCTTTATGTCTCATAGAACCCTGTCATAGTGACTTGTAGCAAAATGATGGAAGCGAACCAGCGTTTATTCATGTCACTATTGTACCAAGAACTTATCTCATTTACTGCTTATAACAATCCTACGGTGGTACCTATAGATACTCTCATTTTACAGGTGTGAAAAGTAAAAGAGAGCTATGAACTCACTGATTATTAATACCTAAGTGGTTAGGATTCATGACCAATGCGCCTGACTCTAAAGTTTGTGATTTTCCCCCTAAAAAGCGTCTGATTTATGTAGTACTTACTCAATGAATATTGACGAACATACGGTAAATGACCATGACAGAGACAGTCAGTGCTCACCAAATATCCATGCACTCTTCTGCATTTTTAGCCCCTCTTGCAGTGAGTTTGGGGCCACGTGACTGGGTGCTGGCCAAAGGGATCTTGCCCCACTCTCTTTCCCTCCCAGGGGGAAGAGGATGTGTTTCAGATGGCTACATCAGAATCAAGGTGATGTGACAGGAGATAAACCTTCATTGGTTAAGTTACTGAGATTTTAAGATTTGTCTGTTGGCAGTTACTCTGCATAATAAAGTGACGGAGCCGATGAGCACCGTTAAGAGGGTGATAGGCAATTCCAAGAGGAATTATTTAGGTGTGCATTTTACTTGTTCCTTGTAATGTTATTGCAGCTCCTGGAAGGATCAGTCAAGGCCACTGCTGTTCTCAGAGGAGATCCGCATGAATCCTTAGTCCTTGAGTTTGTGTACTGACAATTGTGACTTCAAGACACACGAATAAAGGCTTTCGTATATGCATTTACCATTCCTGTCCTGGTAGATGAGCATGGCTCTTGAGCTGTACTCCATTTCTGATGTTTATTTAGTGGGGTTAGTTTTTCTTCCTTTGACCCTGGACACAAACTTAGGCAGGGCATGACCTTTCTGGTTACTTTAACAAAATAAAAATTCCTACAGTCATTTGCAGTCCCAGAAAAGAGTCTCGCTTTAGTAATAATGTACTATTCTTCTAATAATCAACACTCCAAACTTGACTTAAATGTGACATTGCCCCCAGGAGCGGGGGCAAAGGCAAGGGAGGGCGAGAAGGTTCTCACTTGAGGGCCTCTGCAGTGAGCGGATGCAGTGTTCCCCCGTCCTTCACCTTCACTGGAGAGATTCCATCTACACTTCCGCTAATCCCAGCACACGTGTCTCTGTTCCTGCACAGAATCTGAGCTCCTTCCTCAGCCTCTGGGGTCTGGACGTTCACCTCTGATCTCGTTCTGCTGAGCTGGAACCTTTAACTGGACTGGAGTTGACCCCAGATCGGTTTTCTCTTTCACATGGCCTATACCCAGTCCATGGGAAACACTCACCTATCGTCGCCCCTGCAAAGCTGGAAAAATAGACCTTTCCCAACTAGCAACCATCTCTCCTTCACTTAGCGCTTCGGACCAACCAATCTCCCACCTTCTAGATTTTTCTGGCTGGAATTAGATACTGGCCCAGCAAACCCCCATACTTCATGGGTACATAAAGCTCTAAGTAGTGTCCTTAAAACGTCCATATGTGTGTAAAGAAAGGGGAAAGCTCCCCTACTTTGGAGAGGGAACTTAACGATATTCCGACAGCACTCTCAAAAATCTTCTCCCCAGATCTCCTTATTTACCTCCAAAAAAACCTAACCCTTTATATAATGTGAGTAAGAGGTGTTATGAGTTGTATAACTGTTATCTGGCCATCTCCTTTGGACAGGCTCTCCCCTCCCTTTCGAATCTCCTATCTCTGCCTCAAATAACACTTCCATTTTAATGTTCAAGTAAATACACAGGTTGCTGCTGAGGAGATATCCAGGAAGTGGCGTTTGAGGAATGGGGTTTAATTTTTACTTTTGTACAGTTAGATTTATTAGCAAGCTGCATGGTTTCTGCAATAATTATCATTTAATAAAAATTACCCTTAGGAAAAATATGTAGTTGTTCCATGTTCCAATCTATAATCCCTGTCAGGAATGTTTACTTTCATTAATTTATTGCCAAAATAATTAAATTTAAGTAGTTTTAAGGCTAACTTTCCTACAAGAAGCTGTCAAGAAATGAGGTATTGAGAAAACACAATGAGCAACAGCTCCCGTAAAATCATGATTCACTACAATTTTTCTGTCACCAGGATGAGGAGGAAGCAGCTGACCACTGACTTGGGGATCTCCCACATAATCAGACAGCTCCTTCACATATGCAGCAATTTAAATAAAATCTCTCGTTTTCAGCAGAGGGAGATTTCTCATGTCACTATTATTTGCAATAAAATCTCTATATCAAAAATGTCAAAATCAATATATTTTTACCATGTAACATAATATTTTTGCAATATAATCCCTGAACGGCAAAAAAGTCACGCTACCTTAGCCCCCCATTACCAGCCCCTGTCCCTACATGACTGGCATACAGTAGCTGCTCAACACATATTCACTACAGAGTTTTCCGAAGAGGAGACTGGCACCGTCTCTGTCACAGGCCCCCAAATTGGCCCTGGTGGGATCCGTCACAGAAACATGTGGATTTCTGCCCTGCTCCATGGGCCCATCAGAGAGAGCTTTTCCCAGCCTGGATTCACAGGGAACCTTCCTACTGAAGACAAGTCGTCATCACCACTTTTAATTCTCTAACTTTGAAAAGGGGAGTTATTTCCTGTCCCTTTTTTATATAAATGGGAGAAGAAATGCGTAGACTCAGACACATTTTTCATCGTATTTGAGAACAAGGAAAAAAACCTCCCCAAATTAGAATCCTAAGAACTGATTCACTGAGTATGGCGAGCCTCGGTGACTTCATAGAGCAGTTATAGGATCCCAGGGACCAGAAAACACAGCCCTAGCTGCCTCCTACAAAATTCTAACAACCCAGGTGCTATGTTACTACACACCCCCTGCTCTAGTTCTAACACCCATCTTGGGTGGGCTGGTAAATGTCTATTAAAACCACAAGGCTGTGAGTGAAGATGTGTGCCTTCTGCTCCTCGTGGCTTCCGACCCACCCAAGCAACGCTGACACCGGCAGACAGTGGTGGAAGGGATGGTTGTTAAAACTGAAGCAACTCCCAGACACACGCAGCTACAACTCCCAGCTCTGGAGAAAAACGCCTGACAGGCTTCTAGATAGAGCTGAGTTCCAGCAACCACGGCAGAGTCTGGGAGGAGGAGGGAGGCTATGAAAGAGGAGTCTCCAAGCATGGGGTGCATCTGTGTCAGGACAGATGCCCACATGTTTCAGAAGAAGAGATAAGTGTGGGCAGGGGGAGACTGTATCTTAGGAGAATGTTCTCTTTAACTGTAAGTGTAGATGCCCATGGAGAGTAAATCCTCCCATATGCTGAGTCACCCCTGAGGATCAAACAGGGAAACATCTCCTCAATGGTCTTTGGAATAATCTAGACTTTCAGGTAATTGGGTGCTGGTCAAGATCCCAGAAACAGACCCCAAGATGAAGTTTCATAAGGTTTATTAGGAAGTGTCTTTAGGACACCCAGTAGAGGCACAGGGAAGTGGAAAAAAGGAAAGTGAGGAAGACATCCCACAGAGGATAAATTGGCTCAGTCCTGCAGGGGGAGCTGTAGAGACAATGCAAGCACTCCTCAGAGTGCGAGGGCAAGAGAGCTGGGGTATTGATACTGCTGCATCCATCAGTCACCCGTCCAGGCTGCCCTGGGGGTTGAGGGAGGGGTGTAAGTTCCCAGGCTCTTCCAGCTTGCAGAGTGTGCAGATGATGAAGCAAACGTAAAGGTGTCCTCACACCCAAGGTGGATGTCACAAGTGAAAGCATATGGGGGCCACTGTGCGAGAAAATGGCAAGGGAACCAAAGGGGTACGTATGAAGCAGCAGCAGCTTCTGCTACAGAGGGGCCATTGCCTGCAGAATCTGCCTAGTGGCTGCTGTGGAAGGAGGTCTGCCCTCTTCACAAAAACGTAGGTCATCTGTGCTCCTATTTCTAACAAAGAGCCCCTGGGCTGCTCATCAGAGCCAGCTTTGATGTAACTGCCCTGCTCCTGCAGGCTTAGAGAAATTTCCCTAGACCAGCCTTTCTCTCCTGTCCTTCCTCAGTATTTTTTATCCCTCCAGTTAGTGTCCCCTCTTACCAACCCCTGTCCTTCTCTCTCTTTCCTCCCTCATTCCCTTTCCATTTTTCTCCTCCTCTCTTTCTTCCCCTCCTGCTCTCTCAAAAATTCCAACACCATTTCCTCACCTTGGGCTGCTGTTGAATCTATATAAAGACAATGGTTCAGATACCAAAAACTAGGTGATGCAAAAAAGACAATCAAAACAAGTTTGGAAAATTTTTTCAGCTAAATCAAACTTATTCAAGGGGGGGAAACATCCCTGGGTAACTGATAGAGTCATATTTGATTCCAAAATGTCATTTCAACTCCTTAAGCTTTAAAAGGTGGTTGTTTCACTATAGCTATAACATTTATTTGAAAAAAAAATGCTGGTTAAGTGCTTTGTGGTCTATTTCTATTTCTACAGTTCTTTGTTTATTTAGCAGTGGCTTTCTGCTTCAGTTAGAGGTATTGCCATGTGAAAACGTTTGATGAGCCTGTCTTCCTAATCAGCATAAAAACCTGACAGTGTCAAACCTACTTTGAAAGGCTAATGGGCACTAGATGAAGACCAGAGATATTTCCCCCCATTTGCACTCATATAAACTTGAGAAGAGATAGTCATAACTATAACTATTTTCTGTTCTCATTAATATCTGTCCCTAGTTTAAATCTGTCCCTAATAAAAATGTAGTAGGTAGAGTGAGTGTATTTGGAAGCCCTTATCTCTTTTGTCATTAATAGTTATCAATAGTAATACTTTTTATTTATTTATTATACAATTTTTAAAGGTTACTTTCCACTTACAGTTACTACAAAATATTGGCCCTGTTCCCCATGTTGTGCAGTACATCCTTGAGCCCGTCCTATACCCAATAATTTGTACCTCTCACCCCTCACCCCTATATTGCCCCCCACACACACTGGTAACCACTAGTCTGTTCTCTATATTTGAAAGCCTGCTTCTTTTTTGCTATATTTACTAGTTTCTGGTGTTGTTTAGATTTCACATATAAGTGACATCATACAGTACTTGTCTTTCTTTGCCTGACTTATTTCACTTAGCATCATGCCCTCCAAGTCCATTCATGTTGCTGCAAATGGCAAAATTTCATTCTTTTTATGGCTGAGTAATATTCCATTGTATATATGTACCACATCTTCTTTATCTATTCATCTGTCGATGGACATTTAGCTTGCTTCCATATCTTGGCTATCATAAATAGTGCTGCAATGAACATTGGGGTGCATGTATCTTTTCAAATTAGTGTTTTGGGGCTTTGGGGGAGTGGAATTGCTGGGGCATATGGTAGTTTTATTTTTAGTTTTTTGAGAAATCTCCACACTGTTTTCCACAGGGAGTGCACCAATTTACATTCCCACCAACAGTGTATGAGGGTTCCCTTTTCTCAACATCCTGGCCAACATTTGTTATTTGTGTTCTTTTTGATGATATGGCAGCCCTTATCTTAATCGTTACAGAGGAGACATTAGCAGCTCCTCCAAATTAGAACCCAAAGAACTGATTTATGAAACAGTGAGGCTCAGGTATGGAGACATTAACCAAAAATTCGGGACTTTGCTGTGTCTCTAAAGATACTAAGAGGTATTGACATGTGAAAACAAAATAACTAATACCTTATATTTATATTTTAACAAAATTATTGGGTTGGCCAAAAAGTTGTAAGATCTTACAGAAAAATCCAAATGAACTTTGTGGCCAAACCAATAGCTTTGGGAATCAATGGGTAAAAAGAAACATAGTTCTCGGCTTTACTTATTTTTTTCACCAGGCTCTAAACTTTCAGTTTGGACATAGCCAAAGAAGATCTTTTTATCCTAACTATAAAAAGGACCATGAAAAAGAAATAATCAGTATTACATATCTACTCTTGAGAGATGCAAAATAAATAAGACATGAATCTTGGCCTCAGAATGCTTACACTAAGTAAATCAAACATACACTCAAGATATAATTTGAGAGTAATGAAAATCTACAAGTGATAAATAATACTGGCAATAATCCAGAGTGGGAAAACAAGACAAATCCATCACAAACTATTAAGAAGCAGAAAACCTTGCCTGATAATGAGACACAGTCACAGGTTTAAATAGTGTTTCTTAAGTGCCAACCCTGCATTTAGTTAAGCTGGAAAGTAGGACTGGAATAGTTTCACATTCTTTACCTGAATTTACTACTTTTCTATGATTGTCCAAAAACCATTTTCAACCCTATGGTAACAGGAGCCCCTGAACATAGAACACTGGGTAATTCAAATGGCTTCTTATTGCTAGTTCACAGATACTTTTTAAAATTCACTCTTTCTCTGTTTTTATTTTTAATTTTTTTGATGTGAACCATTTTTTTAAAGTCCTTACTGAATTTGTTACAATACTGCTTCTGTTTTATGTTTTGATTTTGGGGCCCCAAGGCATGTGGGATCTTAGCTCCCCGACCGGGGATTGAACTTGCACACTCTGCATTGGAAGGTGAAGTCTTAACCACTGGACCACCAGGGAAGTCCCTCATTCTGACTTTCATTGTACAAATTCTATCTCGTGAGAAATGGTGCAGGGGTAAGTAAAGGCAAATACACCATGATGTGTGAACAAGCTTTACTGGGTAAGGTGGATGCCAAGATGAGTAAGAAGAGGCAGTAGCTCCCAATCTCTCTCCATCCCAGGAAGAGCTGAGCTAGGGTACAGTGATGCTGCCCACATTCCACAGCTGTGCTCTAGGAAAGGGCCACTGCCCTCCTACCTGTTTATAGGGAGGGAGAACCAAAAATGGCCTTGGGTGTGAGGGATAAACAGGCAGGACATTGGCACCAAGCCATCTGCCTAAAAGTTCCAGCTGGATATGCTGAGTACATCAGCTGATGCACTTGGAGACCTTGTGAGATGCTGGATTCAGGCTGCTGCTTAAGTAGGGAGAGGGCACCGTCCTATGAGAATCTGAGTTTGGGCACAGGTCTGCCTTTGGAGAATGGGGAGCCCTTGATCCTGGTAGGCCCGTTGCCATGAAATTGAGCTTCCAGACATTCACTGGACAATCCTCCTTGCTTTGTATGTTTATTTAAAAGAAATAATTAGGAGATACTTCATAGCAGCATAACTGAGGGCAGGAAAACACACTGCTCATTTTTTAACTCCCAACAGCCAGCCCATTGCTGAGCATGACATATGCATTCTAACAAACCTTTCCTGAATGTCAAACAGACCCAGCATGAGGGGCACTCTGGAGCATTTTTCTTCCTCTGCCACATCTGATGGGCCAGTATCACAATAGAGACGCAGCTGTTTCTAACGCAACCACATGTGACCCCACACCAGACGGGGTGTTCTCTGTTGGTCTTTGTATTAGACAATTCAGCAACCGAACTCAACATTATTGGCTTTTTGTCACATCTCTTTGCATTTTTCCCTTGGGGAAAGACTGCTGCTGCTGTGCTGGGCATCGTATATTGAAGTAATAATGGTAAGAACAGCATCAGACACATACTGCGTATTCACTATACTGCAAGCACTATGCTGAATGCACCATCTACGTTATCTTACTCGACTTTTTCAAGAAACCAATAGGTTGGTTATTATCTTATCATATTTTACTCTAAAGAAAATGGAATGGAAAAGTAGGGATTCCGACCTATACTTGTTATAACTCTGCTATTTAGTGTTGACTTTACTGGATAGAGAAGGCATCGGAGACCAAAGTTAGCCACAAGCATTTAAGCCATAGGGTCGCCGACCCTTATCTTTTACATCTCCAAAACCAAAGCTCAATGAGGGTAGATATTTTGTCTGCTTTGCTCCCAATCCAATCCTGATGAGATCAGGGCTTGGCATGAAGTAGACGCTCAATAAAACCATGCAATAAATGAGCCCTGCAAAAGCTACCTCTTCCAGGATGACAGAGGTATGTATGTACCCAACCCATGGTGCAGTGGTCGGTAGGAGACAAAAATGCTTTTAGGTCCGCCCTAGCTCCAGGCCTCGTGAGCTCTCCTTCCCAACACCTGCTTTCTCTGTATCTTTCAGATGAACCCAAAAAGGCAAACATCAGCTCTGACAATATATTATGGTCAACCTATAAGAGTCTTGCATCTCTCATCCATTAATAATGATTTGACATCACCTGTGAACCTAACAGGTTAGCCAGTCTTCAAATGGTTCAGCCACTTCTGTAGGTGCTTCATGTAGGTACCTGTAGTCAAGAGAGACTGTGCAGTAGCGGGAAATTCAGCCCATTCAACAGAAATTACTTTGAACTTGTTCCCACCAACAGCCTGTCCTACACATAACACTCTGAAAAAGATGATGTCAAAGGAACAGAAGTTCCTCAAGCCCTGTAAATGATCTCGAAGTAGCAAAAGACCCACTGGGAATTGAGGAGAAAGAAAGAATGGGTTTCCTTATTTTTCACTTCTCCTCTCGTCGAACAGAAAAACTGCTGCTTCTCTTGGGGGGACTGGAACAAATCTCACTGCACACCCAAGAGAGCTCCTGCTGATGCATATTTAACACACAGGTCAGCTGTAAACAGCTGTGACTCCCTGGGGAATCACTCACTTCAGACACCCAGGCAATGTCGTCATCGAGGTCCTGCCCGTGGGTCTCGGGGCTTGTCTCCCTCGCCTTCGAACACTATGCTGCTTGCTCACAGCCTCCTTCACATGAAGACTCTTACTGGGCAGACCTCCAAGATGGCGGAAGAGTAAGAGGCGGAGATCAGCTTCCTCCCCACAGATACATCGGAAATACATCTACACGTGGAACAACTCCTACAGAACACCCACTGAACGCTGGCAGAAGACCTCAGACCTCCCAAAAGGCAAGAAACTCCCCACGTACCTGGGTAGGGCAAAAGAAAAAAGAAAAAACAGAGACAAAAGAATAGGGACGGGACCTGCACCAGTGGGAGGGAGCTGTGAGGAGGAAAGGTTTCCACACACTAGAAGCCCCTTCGTGGGCGGAGACTGTGGGCGGCGGACGAGGGGAGCTTTGGGGCTGCGGAGGAGAGCGCAGCCACAGGGGTGCGGAGGGCAAAGCGGAGAGATTCCCACATAGAGGATCGGTGCCGACCGGCGCTCACCAGCCCGAAAGGCTCCTCTGCTCAGCCGCGGGCGGGGGCGGGGGTGGGGCGGGGCTGGGAGCTGTGGCTCGGGCTTCGGTCGGATCGCAGGGAGAGGACTGGGGCTGGCGGTGTGATCACGACCTGAAGGGGCTGGTGCGCCTCGGCTGGCAGGGAGGGAGTCCGGGAGAAGTCTGGAGCTGCCGAAGAGGCAAGAGGCTTTTTCTTGCCTCTTTGTTTCCTGGTGCACGAGGAGAGGGGATTAAGCGCGCTGCTTAAAGGGGCTCCAGAGATGGGCGCGTCCGGGAGAAGTCTGGAGCTGCCGAAGAGGCAAGAGGCTTTTTCTTGCCTCTTTGTTTCCTGGTGCACGAGGAGAGGGGATTAAGCGCGCTGCTTAAAGGAGCTCCAGAGATGGGCGCGAGCCGCGGCGATCAGCGTGGACCCCAGAGACTGGCATGAGACGCTAAGGCCACTGCTGCCGCCACCAAGAAGCCTGTGTGCAAGCACAGGTCACTCTCCACACCTCCCCTCCCGGGAGCCTGTGCAGCCCGCCACCGCCAGGGTCCCGGGATCCAGGGACAACTTCCCCAGGAGAATGCGCGGCGCACCTCGTGCTGGTGCAATGTCACGCTGGCCTCTACAGCCACAGGCTCGCCCCGCATCCGTACCCCTCCCTCCCCACGGCCTGAGGGAACCAGAGCCCCCAAATCAGCTGCTCCTTTAACCCCGTCCTGTCTCAGCAAAGAACAGACGCCCTCAGGCGACCTACACGCAGAGGCAGGGCCAAATCCAAAGCTCAACCCCGGGAGCTGTGTGAACAGAGAAGAGAAAGGGAAATCTCTCCCAGCAGCCTCAGGAGCAACGGATTAGATCTCCTCAATCAATGTGATGTACCCTGCATCTGTTCAATACCTGAATACACAACAAAACATCCCAAATTGAGGAGGTGGACTTTGGGAGCAACTGCAGACTTGGGGTTTGCTTTCTGCATCTAATTTGTTCCTGGCTTTATGTTTATCTTAGTTTAGTATTTAGAGTTTATTATCATTGGTAGATTTGTTTATTGATTTTAGTGCTCTCTTCCTCCTTTTTTTTAATATATATATTTTTATCCTTTTTCTCTTTTTGTGAGTGTGTATGTGTATGCTGCTTTGTGTGATTTTGTCTGTATAGCTTTGCTTTTACCATTTGTCCTAGTATTCTGTATGTCCATTTGTTTTTTCTTTTTTTTCTTTTTTGTATAGTTTTTAGCACTTGTTATCATTGGTCATTGATGGATTTGTTTTTTGGTTTCGTTAGTCCTTTCTTTTTCTTTCTTTCTTTTTTTTTATTGCTTTAAAAAAAATTTTATTTTTAATAATTTTTTAATTGTAATAACTTTATTTTATTTTATTATTTCTCTCTTTCTCTCCTTCTCTCTTTCTTTCTTTCTCCCTTTTCTTCTGAGCTGTGTGGCTGACAGGGTCTTGGTGCTCCGGCCGGGTGTCAGGCCTGTACCTCTGAGGTGGGAGAGCCAAGTTCAGGACACTGGGCCACCAGAGACCTCCTTCACCCACGTAATATCAATCAGCGAGATTTCTCCCAGAGATCTCCATCTCAAAGCTAAGACCCAGCTCCACTCAATGACCAGCAAGCTACAGTGCTGGACACCCTATGCCAAACAACTAGCAAGACAGGAACACAGCCCCACCCATTAGCAGAGAGGCTGTCTAAAATCATAATAAGGTCACAGACACCCCAAAACACACCACCAGACGCAGTCCTGCCCACCACAAAGACAAGATCCAGCCTCATCCACCAGAACACAGGCACCAGTCCCCTCCACCAGGAAGCCTACACAACCCACTGAACCAACCTTAGCCA
>NC_041231.1:104208457-104209226 GCF_002837175.3 Physeter macrocephalus | reverse complement strand
AAGAACTAAAGAGCAAACAAACAATGATGAACAAGACAGTAAATGAAATTAAAAATTCTCTAGGAAGAATCAATAGCAGAAAAACTGAGGCAGACGAAAAGGTAAGTGACCTGGAAGATAAAATAGTGGAAATAACTATCGCAGAGCAGAATAAAGAAGAAAGAATGAAAAGAATTGAGGACAGTCTGAGGCCTCTGGGACAACATTAAACACACCAACATTTGAATTATAGGAGTCCCAGAAGAAGAAGAGAAAAAGAAAGGGACTGAGAAAATATTTGAAGAGATTATAGTTGAAAACTTCCCTAATATGGGAAAGGAAATAGTTAATCAAGTCCAGGAAGCACAGAGAGTCCCATACAGGATAAATCCAAGGAGAAACACGCCAAGACACGTATTAATCAAACTATCAAATATTAAACACAAAGAAAACATATTAAAAGCAGCAAGGGAAAAACAACAAATAACACACAGGGAATCCCCATAAGGTTAACATCTGATCTTTCAGCAGAAACTCTGCAAGCCAGAAGGGAGTGGCAGGACATACTTAAAGTGATGAAACAAAAAAACCTACAACCAAATTACTCTAGCCAGCAAGGATCTAGTTCAGATTGCATGGAGAAATTAAAATCTTTACAGACAAGCAAAAGTTAAGAGAATTCAGCACCACCAAACCAGTTCCACAACAAATGTTAAAGGAACTTCTCTAAATGGGAAACACAAGAGAAGAAAAAGACCTAGAAAAACAAACCCAAAACAATTAAGAAAAT
>NC_041231.1:104207048-104208069 GCF_002837175.3 Physeter macrocephalus | reverse complement strand
CATATCAGACAAAATAGACTTTAAAATAAAGACTATTACAAGAGACAAAGACTGACACTACATAATGATCACGGGATCAATCCAAGAAGAAGATATAACAATTGTAAATATTTATGCACCCAACATAGGATCACCTCAGTACATAAAGCAAATGCTAACAGCCATAAAAGGGGAAATTGACAGTAAAATAATCATAGTAGAGGACTTTAACACCCCACTTTCACCAATGGACAGGTCATCCAAAATGAAAATAAATAAGGAAACACAAGCTTTAAATGATACATTAAACAAGATGGACTTAATTGATATTTATAGGACATTCCATACAAAAAAAAACAGAATACACTTTCTTCTCAAGTGCTCATGGAACACTTGGTAAATTTAAGCCTTGGTAAATTGAAGAAAATTGAAATTGTATCAAGTATCTTTTCCAACTGTAATGCTATGAGTCTAGATATCAATTAAATGAAAAAATCTGTAAAAAATACAAACACATGGAGGCTAAACAATACACTACTAAATAACCAAGAGATCACTGAAGAAATCAAAGAGGAAATCAAAAAATACCTAGAGACAAATTACAATGAAAACACGATGATCCAAAACCTATGGGATGCAGCAAAAGCAGTTCTAAGATGAAAAAGGAGAAGTAACAACTGACACTGTAGAAATACAAAGGATCATGTGAGATTACTACAAGCAACTATATGCTAGTAAAATGGACTCTTGGAAGAAATGGACAAATTCTTAGAAAAGCACAAGTTTCCAAGACTGAACCAGGAAGAAATAGAAGATATAAACAGACCAATCACAAGGACTAAAATTGAGACTGTGATTAAAAATCTTCCAACAAACAAAAGCCCAGGACCAGATGGCTTCACAGGCGAATTCTATCAAACATTTCGAGAAGAGCTAACACCCATCCTTCTAAAACTCTTCCAAAATATAGCAGAGGGAGGAACACTTCCAAACTCATTCTACGAAGCCACCATCACCCTGATACCAAAACCAGACAAAGATG
>NC_041231.1:104205657-104206284 GCF_002837175.3 Physeter macrocephalus | reverse complement strand
AAAGCTTTTGACAAAATTCAACACCCATTTATGATAAAAACCTCCAGAAAGTAGGCATAGAGGGAACTTACCTCAGCATAATAAAGGCCATATATGACAAACCCACAGCCAACATCGTTCTCAATGGTGAAAAACTGAAACCATTTCCTCTAAGATCAGGAACAAGACAAGGTTGTCCACTTTCACCACTATTGTTCAACATAGTTTTGGAAGTTTTAGCCACAGCAGTCAGAGAAGAAAAAGAAATAAAAGGAATCCAAATAAAGAAGAAGAAATAAAGCTGTCACTGTTTACAGATGACATTATACTATACATAGAGAATCCTAAAGATGCTACCAGAAAGCTGCTAAAGCTAATGAATGAATTTGTTAAAGTAGCAGGATACAAAATTAATGCACAGAAATCTCTTGCATCCCTATACACTAACGATGAAAAATCTGAAGAGAAATTAAGGAAACACTCCCATTTACCATATAGATTCAATGCAATCCCTATCAAACTACCACTGGCATTTTTCAAAGAACTAGAAAAAAATATTTCACAATTTGTATGGAAACACAAAAGACCACGAATAGCCAAAGCAATCTTGAGAAAGAAAAATGGAGCTGGAGGACAGGGGCTCAGACT
>NC_041231.1:104169083-104205324 GCF_002837175.3 Physeter macrocephalus | reverse complement strand
ACAAATGAATGGATAAAGAAGATGTGGCACATATACACGATGGAATATTACTCAGCCATAAAAAGAAACGAAATTGAGTTTTTTGTAGTGAGGTGGATGGACCTAGAGTCTGTCATACAGAGTGAAGTAAGTCAGAAAGAGAAAAACAAATACTGTATGCTAACACATATATATGGAATCTAAAAAAAAAAAAAAAAATTCAGGACAGGAATAAAGACACAGACGTAGAGAATGGACTTGAGGACACTGGGAGGGGAAAGGGTAAGCTGGGACGAAGTGAGAGAGTGGCACGGACATATATACACTACCAAATGTAAATTAGATAGCTAGTGGGAAGCAGCTGCATAGCCCAGGGAGATCAGCTCGGTGCTTTGTGACCACCTAGGGGGGTGGCATAGGGAGGGTGGGAGGGAGATGCAAGAGGGAGGAGATCTGGGGATATATGTATATGTAGAGCTGATTCATTTTACTGTAAAGCAGAAACTAACACACCCTTTTAAAGCATTTATGCTCCAATAAAGATGTAAAAAAAAAAAAAAAGACTCTTACCCACACAGCTCGGAGGGTGACAGATGGCATTTGATGGCATTTGCCTCTGCTGATCTGATTCACCCCCAGCCTCACAGGCCCACATTCAGCTGTAATCTCATGCTTGACACTTACTTGCTTCTCATTCACTGTGGAGATCATCACTGTTCTCTAGTTTTCTAGCTCGTCTGTGTGACCCTCCCCCAGCTCTATCAAGCACGGACCCCAGTCTTCCTCATCAATGAGAAAATTGGACTCTATTTCCCGCTTGTGTCAGATTTTGCTTCCAGCCCTTATAGCTCAGGGCACCTTGGTCAGACCTACCTCAAGTCTATGGCCTCACATTACATTTCTCCCCACCCGGCTGGCTAATGAATGACATTTTGGCAAAGTGGTGTGTGAGCAGCAAAATCACATAGAAGGTGAGCTGCATCAGGACGGAAGCTACAGGCAACTCCAGAGAAATGCGCACGCATCTTCTCAAGGCCATGGCTACATGCCCACCTCCCCCCTGCCGCCCCCCCACATAAAGAGCTTACAAAGACCAAATGTAATACCATGACTGAAATAACTTGTTGCCTGGCATTCAAAAACTAGGGAAACCCCCAAGATTAAAGCTAAGAATGATTACAAAAGACATGAAACACAATGGTCTAAATATCTCGGGGATGCACAAAAACATGTTGGGATTCAACTCAAGGGCCTGGGAAAGAAAGCCAGGAGGCCAGCTAATCCTATCTTGACCCTTTACGCCAGAGGTGTTATATCATTTCAAAGACACCCCCCCCCCCACCTCTGGTGGAAGGAATTTCACAGCTCCTTGCACAGTAGCTGCACAAGTAACTTTTGTACTAAACAACCTAATATTGACATGCTATACTGGTTCTCATAGTCAATCTCTTCTCTTAAGAACTAATCTAGTTGTACTTAAGAAAAATCACTCAGCTAGTCTTCCTTTAGATCAAACCTTAATAGCATGTGTTGCAGCTTTACTCTCCTTTCCTCTTATTTTCCCCAAAAGAGATGGGGCCCATTTTGTCATCACTAATGTCACTTCTTATACCAGAAATCCTAACATTGGTCTCTCCCCAATCCTTTCTTCTTTTAGCTTAGCTGCTCAAATCCTTGTCGTTTTCCTCACGAGCCTTTGTCTCAAACCTCATTCCCACCTTCATTTCATGGATTCTGTACAATCTCTCTGACACTGTTATGCAATGACCAGAGGACAACAGAACATTTTGGTAAATTCTGGCTCATTTGGAAATAACGAGTCTCTCTTGGGTTGTTAAATTCTTTACTCCTATTAATCCTTCCTCGGACGCTCCTTGGTTTTTCTAAAAGTTGCACAATGCTGCTGATTCATTCTCAGTTCCGTGTGCAAATATCAAAGAGCATATTACATTTCTACTGGCTGCACATAAGAAATGTGAGCTTCTTTGCAAAACATTGATGGGGCGAGGCTTTACTTCCAGTCTCTGCTGCTACATGCCAACTGCCCTCTTCTCACACTGACAAAACTGACTCTCAAGAAAAGACTCAAAACTCATTCACAAATTCATAGCTCACTCCTGGAGTAGGTCCCATTTCAATAGGGTTCAATGCTTTTAGCTAAATCAATATGCCCCCCACAGTGGAAGTGTTTCCTCTAAGATCATGCCAACGCTGTCCCCACATCATGCCACTTCTATCCAGGTGTTCACTTGGTTCCAGTCCATTTAAGTGAACCAGGTCCAGGTCCACAAGACTGTGCTGGACCTTGTATGGGGCCACTGTGAGGGGCAATATTCTCTCTGTTCTACATCTGCTTTTCTCAGCTCTCCTGTTCTCAGGATTTCATACGGGTCTTTCTGAATTTCCTACTCCTAGGAGCATCATATCTAACTGCCTAGAAATCACCCAAGCCAAAACCTAGGAGTAACCCAAGGCCCCTTCCCTCATTCCTTTAAGACCAAGCCCTTCGGTTCTACCCCCTTATCCCCTCTTCCAGACAGCCATGTCCTCCTCTCTCTCCTCACTCCCAGGAGGGCTCCGGCCACCAGCATTCAGTACCCACACAGCAAGTGCTCAATAAATATTTGCTGAGTGGCTCTCAGGGATGATTTTCATCAACTTACATCTCTCTCTGTAAGTAATCAAATCGTCAAAACTAAACTTGTGAAATAGAATTGTTTTATACCTCCCCTTGCATTCTCTCATATCAACAACTTTGGTAAAATCATCTTTTATTGGCACTGGGCGTTTTTTTTTTTTTAATAGTGGGTTGCATGAAGAAAAGTATGCAGGCTTCATTAATTTTTGCTACAAATAATGAGTAGATTTGAGTTTGGTGTGAGTATTATACAGAAACCAAATGTAAGGCAAATGCACAATCTTTCTATCCGTAACCCTGTCTAATGCTCTAGCTTCACAAACTTTTCATGTTGACCTTAAACACCTCAAAGTCATGTCATTAATGACATTTGGCTTCACATACATTACCTGCCCCAACCCCTGCCCTGGTCACAACCTTATACATACATGACAATGGTGGCAGAAGGTACACACTGGAGAGAAGAAATTGTAGGTGAGTGGACAGCACCCTGGATGTAAAACACTGCCTCTCCTGACCCTTCAAACCCTCCCAAATGGATCTGTAACAAGCAGGGCACCTGGAGGAGGTCGTCCAGATGTTGGAGGTTAAGTACCATCCACTCCTCCCTCCCCTGTTCGGTGCTCGCTGACTGCTACAATCAGGCCTTTGCCTTGGAAGCAGATGACAGGAGTGCAGCCCTTGTTGGGAAACAAGCGCTGATTATCCCTAGCTGGCTCCGTGGGATGTGTTTAAATCCTGACGTGCATCATTTTGTTACACTAAACATCTGAGTAATCTTGGCACTCAGGAAGCAATGACTGAAGGGCAGTGTCTGAGCAAGCGGGTAGCAAGATGAAGACGTGGCAATGGCGAGGCTCGGGGGAGGCTCCAGGGCCTCACCCCTGGGGCTTTCAAGACCTGCTGTCCCTCATCTAACCACACTCAGGGGTGAGGACTCTTCCTCCCAAACCTGACTATTTCATGGTGCTGCACAAATTACTCAATACTCTCACATATATATTTTTTTCAATAATCCTCACGACAATATTGCAACTTGAATATAATTATTATTTTTCCCATTTTATGAATGCATAGAAGACTAAGATAAGGTAGTAGATTGTCCAATATTACATGATAATAGTAAGAATGGTTACTATCAATTGACCACTTTCTATCTCATATTCATTTTCTCTGGGCCTGAAAAAAATCTTACTAAGTCGGCTGCACTGATATCATTTTACGGATCAGGAAAGAGACGCAGGGCGGTCAAGGTCAAGTTACTTGTCCAAGGTCAAATAGCTAAGGAGTGTCAGAGCTGGCTGTACTCAAAACCTGTGTTGGTTTGATTTTAGCTCACTTCCTCTAAGTTTATTCTGCCTAACCTCCTTTGTAGCCTTTGGGAACCTGAGAATTTAGAGAAGGGTCTGGAGTCGAGCTTTGTTCCCTTGACCCATATACAACCATTCTCTTGAGACCTGGCGGCTGACCTTGTCTGCAGTTGGCCATTACATTAGGTAAATCCTAATTTTCTGACAGCAGTGTGACATGTCAAGATATTCTCCATAGGAAGAGACTGACATCATCAAAATGCCATATCTGGACCTTTTCACCATCAATGTACTAGCACCAAGAACAACTTTCTTTTGGGTTTTCCATTGAATTTACCTACACACCTGCAGACAGAAGGATCTTACTATCTCCACCCCACACCCATAGCCACTTATTTGGAAAATAAAAATTCTTAGCCTTTCCCTAGAAGATTCTGGTTCTTGGCTTACCACTGGTAGCAAAAATTCATAGCAACAGCAATAAATATTCGTTGAGTATCTGCTAATCGTTAGTCATTGTGCTAAGCATTTTAATATTAATTTTATTTAAATCTCATCATAACCTGATAAGGTAGTGATTGTTCTTATTCTACACATTAAGAAACTTGCCTGTCCTCATACAGCTAATAAGTGGCAACTTGAGATTCAAGCCTGGATTTTCTGCTTATAAGCCCACCTTTCAATTTTTACTCTGATAAGAAGTCATGTAATTTAGTAATATGTACTATTTAAGAATCTTAAAAGTATCATATTCTTTGATCCCAAATTCTATTTTCTAATTATTTATTACAAAGGAGTAATCAGAGGTAATCTTAAATATGTATGCACACGTTATAACACAACAGAGGTATTTATAATTGTGAAAAATGGAAAAAATGTAAATGTCTAATAGCAAAAATATTTAAATATCTTCTTCATCTGCATTGTTTAATAGTATGCAATCATGTTTCTGAAGATATAACATGACATTTAATGATATGAGAAAATACCCAGGCTACAGTAAGCAGAAAAACACAGAACATAAATTTCTATGTGGGCTTCTGTTATGAGGTGAGGTTTACAGACGCTCGCTTCCTCATAAACATCAACATGAGCAAAAACAGGTCTGTTGTTGAAATCTGAAATTTCGTGGGTGAAAAATACATCTGCAGTGTTCAGATGAGGCCAGGCATTGCTTGTACAGTATCTTAAGCCCAGAAAAGTGAGTTAATTCTTGAAGGAAAGGACATTGAACCTGTATCAAATTCAGCTGTTTGGATTCTGTAAGCCACAACAGTTAAAAACAAGGATATCTAAAAAAAAAATTTTTTTAAATAAATAAATACATAATTAAAAAAAAAACACAAAGATATCAAAAAATCTTTGGAGGGCATCTATGTCTCTGAAAAAGGAACAGTTTAGCTGACCGACGAATAAGATCTAAGCGTTGCCCAGCTACAGAAAGTACAAGATGCTGATGATTCCTAAGACCTATTTGTGATTTTTAAAGATGCAACAAAAAGCCCTCTATTGATTTGGGGGGGAAACTGTATATATAATATGATCTCAGTTTTGTCCAAGATAAAAAATGTATACCTCTACATTAAAACATTGTAAATGAATAAAACATGTTAACCTGTTATCTCTTTGTGAAAGAATTATGGCTAATTTTTCTACTTTTTCTAATTTTCATCAATGAGCTTACAACATTATTATAAAATAGAAACAGTAAATGTATTATTTTCAAGGAAAACTATTCCTACTGTTATTTCAAGCAGAGGTCAAGGTGGCCCCATACAAAAGGCTGCTGGGGACACCCCTCTTTTTGCTACTCCCCAACTAAAGGAGCAAGAGAGGCAGTGTTAGAGAGAATAAAGAGCTAGCTGTGTGACCTTGGAGAAGTCACATTACCTCTCTGGGCCTCAGTAGGCTTTTCTGCAAGATGAGCAGGCCGGACCGGTGAGCTCTGCCCCAGGCCTGAACCCACAGCCTCCCTCAGTGGCCTCCAGATAGAACTGTCTTTCAACATGAAATGAGATCGGGCTTTTCCCCATGACTGGAGAGGAAAATATTTATGAATTACTCTCTAGTTTAGAAATGGATCTGTCTGGGAACAAAGAATCATAAACCCCACTGGCAAATTAGAGTCCATTATCAGACACTTTAGCAGCAAGCTCAGTCTGGTGGGAATTGTATCTGCAATAAGAAGGTTGTGAGGGCCACTTTAGGCCATTTGCTATGTGAATCAATCATCATTATGGTCTAGCAGCAGAGTGGATGTGGAAATGAGCCCATGTTATCAATGGCTGATGAGAGCAAAAATCCTTCAAGAAGCTCATGGGGTTGGGGTGGGGGAGGACACCACGAGTGGCCTGGGTCTCTCTGTCAGCTCACTGGTGTCATATGTCACCCAGGGAGATCAACCTGAGACTCTGCATCCTATTCTGTTTAGGGTCCCTAGTAGGCTGAGTGGCCTTAAATAATGCCAGTTCTGCTTGGCTATGGCATGCCAATTTCATGTAAATAACTGAGCACACTCCCTAACAGATGATAGGACATTTGAGTTTGCCCTGTGCATTAGCGTCCCAGGGCTGCCATAACAAAGTTTAGATGCCTTGAATCAACAGAAATTTATTCTTTTATGGTTCTAGAGGACAGATGTCTGAAACCAAGGTATCAGCAGGGCCACTTCCCCTCTGAAGTCTCTAGAAAGAATCCTTCCTTGACTTTTTCTGCATCTGATGACCCCAGGTGTCCCGTGGGTTGCAGAAGCAGAGCTCCAGTCTCTGCTTCCATCGGCAGAAACGTCTCCTCTGTGTGTCTTTTCTTATAAGGACAGCTGTCATTGGATTAGGGTCCACCCTAACCCAGTATGGCCGCACCTTAACTTGTTTACATCTGCAAAGACTCTATGTTCAGAAAGGTCACATTCTGAGGTTCCCAGTGGACATGAAGTTTTGGGAGGCACTATTAAACCCACCACACTCTGATATCAGGCACTGTTTGATTTTCACTGGTTATCTTTCACCTCAGTCTTACCTGTGATAGTAGATAGGTTAATACCTAAAATTAAAACAACACTGCTCTGTGCTGGACATATTCTAATCTCTTTACATACATTAACTCATTTAATTATCACTATGAGTAAGTACTATTTTTAATCTACCTTCTCTAAATGTAGAATAGAGGCACAGAGAGGTTAAGTAACATGTCTAAGATCACACAGTAAGAGGCAGAACCAGCATCTGAACCAAGGCAATGTGGTTCCAGAGCCTGTGTTCTTAACCATGCATCTTACTGCTTAAGAACTTAGCGAATTCTTTTGCGTATATACCCAGAAACTGGATTGCTGGATCATATGGTAATTCTGTTTTTAGTTTTTTTGAGGAACCTTCATACTGTTCTCCATAGTGGCTGCACCATTTTATATTCCCACCAACAGTGCACAAGGGTTCCAATATCTCCACAGTCTCACCAACACCTATTGTCTTTTTTTTTTTACTAAAAACCATCCTGACAGGTATAAAACAGTACCTAATTGTGCTTTTGATTTGCATTTCCCTGATGAGTGGTAATGTTGAACATCTTTTCATATAGCACTTTTTGGCCAATTGTATGTCTTCTTTAGAAAACAAATGTCTACTTAAATAAATTTTTAGCCCATTTTAAAAGTCAGATTATTAGTGTTTTTGCTATCAAGTTCTTTGAGTTCTTACACATTTTGGAAATCAACCCCTTATCTATTACATGGTTTGCAAATATTTCTCCCATTTCATAGGTTGCCTTTTCACTCTGTTGATTGTTCCCTTTGCTGTACAGAAGATTTTTAGTTTGATGTAGTCCTGCTTGTCTATTTTTTTTAATTTTTAAAAAATTTTATTTTATTTATTTATTTTTTATACAGCAGGTTCTTATTAGTTATCTACCTGTTTGTCTATTTTTGCTTTTGTTATCTGTGCTTTTCAGCTCATACCCATGAAATAATTGCCAAAATGTTATGAAGCTTTTCCTCTGTGTTTTCTTCTAGTATTTTTAAGTTTCATGTCCCACATTAACTTTTTAATCCATTTTGAGTTGATTTTTATATATGGTGTAAAATAAGGGTCCAGTTCTTTTGTATTTGGACATCCAATTTCCCATACCATTTGTCCTTTTCCCATTGTGTACACTTGGCACCCTTGTTGAAAATCCGTTGACCATATATGTATGAGTTTATTTCTGGAGTCTCTATTCTCTTCCATTGCTTTATACATCTATTTTTATGCCAGTACCATACTGTTCTGATTAGTGTAGTTTTGTAACATATTTTGAAATTAGGAAGTGTGATGCCTCCAACTTTGTTCTTCTTTCTCAAGATTATTTTGGCCATTTTAGGTTTGTTTGTTTATTTGTTTCCATATAAACTTTAGAAATTTTTTTTCCTCTTTCTTTAAAAAATGCCCTTAGGATTTTGATAGAGACTGCATTGAAACTGTAGATTGTCCTGGGTTGTATAGACATTTTCATGGTATTAATTCTTCCAATCGAACATGGGATATCTTTTGTTTACATCTTCTTTAATTTTTTTCATCAATGTTTTCTAGTTTTCAGGACACAAGTCTTTCACCTCCTTTGTTAAGCTTATTTCTAAGTATGTTTTTCTTTTTGATGCTATTGTAAATGGGAATGTTTTCTTAATTTCCTTTTCTAATAGTTCCTCTTTAGTGTGTAGAAATGAAACTGATTTTTTATGTTAATTTTGTATCCTGCAACTTTACTAAATTCATTCATTAATTCCAAAAGTCTTTTGTGGAGTCTTTAGTGTTTCCTACATATAAGATCATGTCATTTGCAAACAGAGGCAATTTTACTTCTTTCCTTCTGACTTGGATGCATTTTTTTGCCTAAATGCTCTGCCTAGGACTTTCAGTGCTAGTTGAATAGAAGTGGTGAATGTGGGCATCCTTTCCTTATTCCTGGTCTTAGAGCAAAAGCATTCAGTGTTTCACCATTGAATATGATGCTAGCTGTGGGTTTGCCATATGCAGTCTTCATTATTGAGGTACGTTCCTTCTATACCTAGTTTGTTGTGTGTTTTTATCATGGAAGTGTATTGAACTATACAGAGCCCCCATTCACAATATGTTTAAGACAGCATTGTTCATAATAGCAAGGAAAATTTAATGCATTGTGTGTGTCCCACTGCAAGGAAGGGGCTCATCCCATCAGGTGGAATGCTGATGAGAGCCACACCTCACTGGCATGGCCATCTGATATGCTTACATTTGCTCATTCAACAAAATTTTGGCAGGGGTTTTATGTACGAGGCACTGAATCAGATGTTAAAGACATCAAGATCACAGTGTAAACAGAGAGGCAGAGACATAAACTGACAATTACAATATGCACATACTGGATTGGGGGAGGTACCTACACCAAATTGGAAAGAGGCTGGAAAAACATCTCAGAGGAGAAGATGGCTAACCTGTGTTCTGAAACTCAGTGTTCTTCTGGAGGAGAAATCTGGAAGCTCCAGAGATGGAGAGAAGTAAAGCAAGCTGCCAGTATAAGTGTAGAGTAGAAACTACATATTTTCCCAGGACGCTTTAGGTCTCTAGAACCATAGGACACAGAGGCTGCAGATAATAAGACTTACGGCACAGAATCAGATCATTGCCTTGGTGTCCACTAAAAGGTAGGACAAATACTTATAATGCCAGGCCCCTCGGCAGCATGTGTAGGAACTGCAGCTCATTACTAGGGAAATAATATAATCAAGACTTGTAAGCTGTGGAAGCTACAGTTCAACCTGACGATTTGGGCTAAATGTTTTATTGCTCACCCAGTTATCAGTGCCGCTGGTCCTATGCCTCAGTCTGTATTTTCCACTTACTGAATAAAAAGAATTTAGATTCTTAATTGGCTTAAGGGGATCCTTTGGCTTGGCTGATCACTTGAGTTTTGGATGGAGGAGAGATCATCAAATTTTAGAGCTTGCATCAGAGTGTATGTTCAAGTCTAAGAAAAGCGCTTCATTTGTCTGGTTAAACAAGCTATGCCAGTTGCATATGTTATATAATTGCACTAAAACAGGCCAAAATTGGCAAGATGTTGGCATTCATTGAAGAAAAAACTAAATATTTTCACATTATAAAGGTGGGTAAAAGCAAAGATCTGAGCTGGGTTAGTGGGGTTTATAAATTGAGGATTCTATGGGAGGTGGTGAAGAAATTAATTCTGCAGCCAAAGAAATTAATTCTTCAGCTAAAGGTCTTCCAAACATGCTCTCTTATAAAGCCAAGGATGACAGTGTATCTTGAAGGATTATAAAGAGAGGGCATTCTAGAAGGAAATGTTCCATTGGGGACCACAGGGACCAAATGACTTTGAAAAATGATAGGTTAATGACTTAGGTCTAGAAAGGGGCCGGAGTCCTCTGAAAGGGCTGAAGAGAAGAACCAAGAGGCTATCTGGACATTTTTTTCTTTTATGTATTTTTCTTTCTTCTCAAACTAGCTTAGCAGTACCCCATAGTTAATTTTAGAGTCCACTCCAAATTCACAGACTTGGAGCCCCAAACCGGACTGCACCTCCATCTGCCACTAATTAAAATATTTTTCTTAAAATTTTCTTTTTTAAAAGTGTTCTTGAACAATGATTCTTACAAAATATGATACTTAGAAAGTAGCATCGTTATGACTTTGGTTCTGATGCAGCAGAAGCCCAAGGATTATGTTTCCCTTCAAAATAAAGAGGAGGCAAAAATTAACTGGGAGAAAGAAATGTGTGTTTTATTCAAATGTGACTCTAAGAATCCAAGATGCCCGTGTTAGCTTGCCTCTCCCCAACATGGATCCTGCAAAGGAGACAGATGGAAAAGGCTCCTGGGTTTCAGGGACATCCAGTTTAAGGGGATTTTGCAAAATCCTACAGTCCAAATCTGCGGACATGCCAAGCATCATCTCAGAAGGGAGATTCAGAGCCAATAGCAGCCAACAAAACTGGGATATTTCCTGGGACCTGGTCATGTGACTCTCAGCGTCTGTGATGAAGTATACTGAGGGGGAATCCCACCTTCACACAGTGGAAAACAAAATGAAGGATTCTATCTTTAAAACACTAGTTTCCGTATTTTTTAATGTCAAAGGAAGAAAACATCAATTATCCAAGGAAATGAACTGGAAGCTGCAGCTTCATGGCTTCCAGGAGGCCAAGTTGTCTCCAAAAGACAAGTCCATTTTTTTTTCTCCAGCAAAGCAATTACTGTCTTTCCCTTGGGGTCGGGTGCTCTTGTCACACCTGACACACCACTTTGATCACCCCGAGAATGATCAGACCTGTGAACCCAGACCACAGGGGCTTGCTGAGGTTGCCGGCACCTGGGGCCCTAGGTAAGCACTCCAGGTGGGCATTAGGAAATTAGTCCTTCAAACAAAACTGCTTCATCGCAGCCCCGCTCCTACAAACGAGAAAGAAAAAAGGAAGAAGAATCTGAGGCCTATTTCCTCATAAATGTGCTGAAGAAAGATATTCAACCAGAAAGGATATTTCTGGGGTTCCTGTTACAGGTGACTTCGGGGCCAGCGACCTAGAAGAACAGCTTTGGGAATGTGGACACGGGGATGTCAGGAACTGGTTTTGTTTGGTGCTTTTGTGGCACATCTTTTCTGCCCGGGCCGAGTGTAACCTGCAGCCACCTTGGAGACAGAATTATACATGAACCCAGGAAGCCATCTGACAGGACAATAGCGATAAGTAAAAGACGTTGAGAGGGAACCCATTTTAGGAAAGTATTCAAAGGCCACTGCAATCATCTTTCTGGTCTGAAATATTTTCCTTAGAATGGCCCGGAGTGGCGAACGCAAACATCTCCCTGTCTGGTTGGGAAGGGAAACTCTTTCCGAGTCGCTTGGCAAGGAAGACCCAGAATCCCAAAGAATAAGGTGGAGCTCCTGTAAGGGACCCTCCCCAAAGACTGATGGCCACTGAAAGTCTGACAACCCCCCCACCACTCGCTCGCTGTGATGATGAGAAGGGAAAGTACCTTCCAGATTCAGGGGCAGCGGAACAGTGCTGGGGGTGGCCGGTGGCTTGGGGGGGCTGTCTCTGTCAAAAGAAGCAGCAATGGTCGCAGCAGAATTGAAACACCGCAAGGGAAGAGTGGACACCACTGGGGCCCCCCTGGGAGAGAGGGTACCTGCTCCTGCAGTGGGTCTGGCTGCAGGCAGCTTAGCCACGTGTTGAAAAGAGGGGGGTTGGGCTCCATGTTTTTATCTTGTCATCTAGGTCTTGATGCTAGTTTAAAGGAAAGGGGAATTTAAACTGAAATACTATACGCTGTTCACCTTTATGGGAAGGAAGAGAACTGCCCTTCCTTCCTCTTAAAACAGCCTAAAAAAAGGACGAAAGCAGCCCCAGGATCAGGGATGGGGATGAAAAGGGGTCAGTGAGGCTGCGACTGTGTGAGAGAAGGATTCAGATAAATCAGACTCTGTTAAAGGAAAGAACTTCAGAAGCCATCATTGTGAAGGAGTACAAAGGCAGGTCCCAGGCCGGGAGAAGATCTGTGCAATAGATAAATCCAACTAAGGACTTAAAAACAAGAGTATATTTCAAAACTCCTTCAAATCAGTGAGGAAAGATCATCAGGTTTTAAAAGATGAACAAAAGACTTGAAACAGCACTTTACACAACAAGGTCTCTAAATGACCAGGAAGCACATGAAAAGTTACTGAACATCATTACTCATGACAGAAATACAAAGGAAACCACGACTGAGACACTAACAGATACCCGCTCACACATGTGTGCACACACGCACACGCACATGCGTGCAGACACACAAACGACCAAGATGAAACAGCCCTGCTGGGACTGGAAAATGGCCCAACCACTTTGGAAAACTGTTGGCAGTTTTATCTAAAGACAAATATACGCATCACTCTGATCCAGAGATTTCACTTGTAGGTGTAAACCCAGTAGATGTAGTGTGTACGTTCACCAACAGACATGTACAAGAGAGTTTGTAGCAGCTTTACCTTTATAGCTATGGAAACAACCCAAACGACCATCCGCGGTAGAATGAACCAACTGTAGAATCATCACACAACAGAGTACTATGGAGTGTTGAAGAAAGAACTACTGCAAAATGGGAAAAAATGAACAAAATCTTACAGCATAACGCTGAATGCAGTCAGACAAAAGAAGTACATCACGTGTGTGATTCAATTTACAAGAAGCTAAAAAAGATCCAAAACGAATCTATGTTAACAGAGGTCAGGTTATCATAGAGGTCAGGTAACAGAGGTAATGGTTACATTTTGGCAGTGAGGGAGCACTAAGGAACCTCTGAGACACTGAAAATGTTCTAGATCTTGATGTCTGCGGTGGTTATAATGGGCGTATACATTGTGAAAATTCATTAGGCTGCACACTTAAGATGTATACACTTCTCTTTAGGTACCCTGTTAGGTTGTACCCTGATAAGAAGGTAGAAAAGTAATACAAGGCCGATTTAAAGTTCTTAAAAAATTATATTTTGTTTATTTTACTGGGGGGTGGGGCGGGGAGCTGTTCCGGGATTAATTATTGCTACACTTGTTGTCAATGCTTCTAGGTTCTGTGGATAGAGCAAAGAAATACCTATTTTTAAAAAATACATTGTGAATTCAAATTCAAGTTTAGGTTATGGGGTTTTTACATAACTTTGGGATTTTTCATTTGTATCTCTTGTTACGTTGAAAAATCTTAGTTCCTAACGACTTTGACCAAGTTACTTATCTTGCTTTATCCACACAAAGACACAGGTAACAATGCCCAGTATTGTTACTGACTATGTGATGTCTCATAATAGTTTAGAGGTTCCTTACAATTCTTCACGTTCTTGGAGATGTACGCATCCTAGGAATGTACAGTGAATTACTGGATTTTTTGGTTTTGTTTTTTACACTGCAGGACTTATTTACTTTATTCTTATTTATTTTATTTATTTTACAACTGGAAGTTTGTACCTTTTCACTATCTTCACCCTTGCCTCTGGTAACCACCAATCTCTTCTCTGTGTCTAGGAGTTCAGTGGGTTTTCTTGGTTTTGTTTGTTTGGTTTCCACATTTAAATGAAGCAGTAAGAAGCAATGCTGCTACTTGTTCTCCAAGTTCCCTTTGCAGGAGTCCAGCTTTGCACTTACCACCTTATGCAGGAATTATTTGCCTCCCTGTGATTTGTAAGTTCCTTGCAGATGGGCACCTGGTCTTATTCTGTATTTCTCTGTTGCCCAGCACAGCTCTTGCTATTAAAAAAAAAAAAAACCTACTCAATAAATGTGTTAAACTAGCCCCAAATCACTCGAATCCAGTGTCATTTAGACTTTCCACCATGCATACTCTTCACCTCCTACTTTGTACGTGGGACGTGAAGGTAAAGAATGGGGACAAACCTGGACGATCTTTTCCTCTTCTCAGGTTTCAGCTGATTAAATATGTCAGATTCTCCACTTGTGGCAGCCAGTCTAAACCAGAGGGTCTCAAGATTGAAGAGCACAATACTCAAGTGCAAAGCTTCTTAAATATGCAGATTCCCCGACCCTGGCCCCAAAGACTCCAGTTCACTCAGTGGGGAAGGAGCTCGGGTCTGAACTCTTACGAAGAACTCCAGAAAGTTCTGATGGTCCACACGGCGAAAAACACAGGCTTAGACACACAACGCTTCTGGCCTTGGAGCGATTATAGCACACTGAATGCTAACTGAATATTTACAGGCAAGGTGATGTGACACACCCTCACTAAGTGGAGACACCACAGTTTCAGATGGTACCTCCCAAAGTATGGGGTCTCTGGTGAGTCTTTCAAGAGAGGACTATCCTGAAAATGCCTGGATTACGTGGTCCCCTAGGATCCATTAGATTACACCTTTTATTTTCTTAACATCTTTATTGGAGTATAATTGCTTTACAGTGGTGTGTTAGTTTCTGCTTTACAACAAAGTGAATCAGTTATACATATACATATGTTCCCATAGTCCACCTTTCTTTGGAAACCAAGAGGCATATAAGATCCTTAATTCATCTGAGAAAACAGCCATTATGGCAGAGTTCACTTCTGAGGTCATGTGCTACTGAGCAGTTGGAAAATAAGGAAGCTCTGTGAGGTTCAATAAAAGATTCTCTCTTTTTTTTCTTTTCTTTTCTTTTTCGTTGCGGAGCACAGGCTCCGGACGCGCAGGCTCAGCGGCCATGGTTCACGGGCCCAGCCGCTCCGCGGCACGTGGGATCCTCCCAGACCGGGGCACGAACCCGCGTCCCCTGCATCGGCAGGCGGACTCTCAACCACTGCGCCACCAGGGAAGCCCTATACATTCTTTTTTAATATTCATTTCCATTATGGTTTATCTCAGGATGTTGAATATGCGAACTATTACATATAGAATGGATAAACAACAAGGTCCTACTGTATAGCACAGGGAACTATATCCAATATCCTGAGAGATTTTCTTTTAAAAAAAAAAATGATATTCGGGGGAATGTTTGCCAATTTCTCTCTAGATAGAGGTCTTAAGGTCATGACACAGGCTGACAAGAAGCTGCAAACTCCAAATCAAAACTGGCACCTTCTCCCCAATTTACATCAGTAAGTTGAGAATGAGCTGTCAGATTCAACTTTCTCATTGTGTTCAATTATTTTATCAGGTAAGTGGTGTTCTTTGGGGAAAATATATAAAAACAAGGGACATCCATCAGTTTACAACTTGTTTCTTTTAAGCAGTGACATAAATATATATGTAATATATATTATATATATTTATATATATTATATATACTTTAATATATATATTATATATATTTTATATATTATATATATTTTATATATTATATATATGTATTATATGTATATTTTATATATAGAGAGAGAGACTGAAACACAAGAGACAGAGAGTCAGGGACAGAGAGAGGGAGAGCATTATCAAGTCCTATGAGCAGCGGGCTATGATTGTACCATAAATACAACTCCCTGAAGAAACCATTCAGAGTCTAGGCCCTCCTGTAATGTACCTGACCTGGGTTGCAGAGTAAAACCAAGAAACTAAAAACAGATATATAAATAAATACATAATAAACAAACCACTTGCAAACACAACGAATGTATGTCACGTACAAATACATGGCCAGCCAGGAAATTTTAGTTTAGCTCCTCTGACTGGAATGTAACACATGGCTTTTTAGTTTTGCTTTGTCATCTGTTTCTTCCTAATGCAGACAAGAAAAATATTCTCGAAAAACAGCTGTTAATGGATAGTGACAAGTGGTTTCCTGTGGTCTAAGAAAAAGCCATCAATTACTGACTTTTATGTTCTTTTAAATTCCAGAGGCAAAGGAAGTTCAATAAAGCTGTATTGGCTTCATGGTTATTGAGTGAAGAAGAGGAATCAGAAGGTGAAACTTTTTTTTTCCTTTTGGAATTGAAGTTATGAATAATTTTTATGTGAACACTACGAAATTTCAGGTTATCTCTGAGCTTCAGCTTGTCTCCTTCTATCCCTTTGGACAAAACAGAATGACAGAAATGACAGAACTAGGATCAAGTGAGGATTTTCCCAGGACAAGGTCAGTAATCTCGCTGCTCGGAGACCCTGGGCCAGGCACTTGGCCTCCTTACCCTACCCAGCTCCATCCCGCCACTGGGGGCCTTCTGAAAATGTTTTCTGGCTTCCAGACTCTGGTTTCATGCAGATGGGACAGAACCCAGGAGCTACAATGAGCATCTTGGGGAGAAAGATCTGGAATTTTAGAAGGTGAAATTTAGAGGTGGATGTTTATCTTTTACAGCCTCAGCCTTTCAAATTCTTTCCTCTTCTCTCCTCCCATCACCAATCCATCCACCGTCCTCCCCCAGGGCCTCAGGCACAGCCTCCAACCTCCATCTGTACCTGCCTCTGGGTCATTTCATTGCCCAAAAGTTATAAATAACTTGTAGCAGCTTCAAATAGCAGAGAATTTTAATCGTGACAGGGGAAAGCAAAGGAATGTTCTATCTTTGGAATTCAAGGAAAGGTGAGAGGGCCAGGGGGAGAAGAGAAAAGGCTTGAGGGAGAATGTGAAGAGCTGAAGGGAAGCCACAGAAGGCGAAGGAGCGTGAACGAGCGTCCACGTGCAGTTATAGCTGCTCTTATTCCGGAACAAGCAATACCTCTTCATCCAGGGATGTGCTCGCAGGCGCCTCCTAGAGGAGTGCATGCCCACGTGGTCACAGGCTTCACTCTCTACCCTGAGAACTCCACTGTCTTTTTCCGTGGCATTTATCACTGCCTGACATTATGTCTTATATTTATTTCCTTGTTTATCATCTGTCTCCCTCACTATCTATGAGGTAGCGTCTTTGTCTGGTTTACTGCTGACTCCCCAGTTGCTGAACCAGTTCCTGAGACACAGTAGGTGCTCGATAAATACTCATTGAGTTCAAGAGTAAATGGTGGACCAGATGGATGGGTGGAGTCTGGTTTCTCCAAGCCACCATGCCTCTGTGCTGGCACCCAGGCAGTATCAACCCAGACTCAGAGCTGTACCCAGGCAGCACCTACCCGGGCTCAGATCTAGCACCTGGGAAGCACCTACAAGACTCAGAGCCTAGAGCTAGGATAAGCAATGGATCTGGTTTACCCAGGACTGTGGGTGTTCTTGGGATGTGAGACTTTCAGTGCTAAAGCTGAGAAAGTCCTGAGCAAACTGGGATAAGTCGGTCACTCTACCTAGAGACTCCTCAAAGTCAACAGCTTACATGAAAGGAGAGTGCAGTCAAGGTATTTTGTTATCCTTTCAGGGTCACCTCAGGCTGGCTTGCCCCTGACTGAAGGTCACTGCTCCTTACTAGGTGGTCTCTGGTACCCGCCTCTTCCCTTGCAGTTTTCAATCATCACATGTACTCTTCGTTGGTAGGGTCCTTGGGATGCTAGCACCTCTGATGCTGCTAATCCTGAATCTCTACCATCCCTTGTGGTTTTTCCCCACTCCCTCGCACTTTAATTGTGCTTTCATAAATTAACCCTCCTTGAATTATCTGAAGTTGAGGGAGCCACTATTTCCCATTGAGACTCTGACAAGAGGGGGAAAAGGAAAGTGTAGACATACGCATTATGAGACATCACTAATATGCAGAGGTAATTAACCTTTATAATCCTCAGTTCCGCATCCATGAATCTATGGCCACCTCTCAGGGCTATTATAAGAAGAGATTAAGAAAATCTGCCTAATGCTGTTTGTTAGCATATCAAAAGCACTCAGAAAATTTTAGCCACTGTTATTTTAGCCACTCTTCTTCATAACAAGACCAACCAGGAGGAGGGATCCGGCTTGTCATCCATCTGAGAAGGGCTCCAGAATTTCACCTTTCCACGTGGCATGAGGTAATGGGTAGAAATACCCTAGATTAAAAAATTCAACCATGCACCAGTTACTGTTTTCTTACTATTGTACTTTAGGGCTTTGAGTTATGTCCTTAATGATCTATATGTTTTGAGTTTTCGTGGTTAAGTCTGATGTCTGTTTGGGGGGAGGTTAAGAAGGCGGGCATTGGTAGTTACTTTGCAGATTTGCAGGAAACCCCCTACCTGAGGGGTACACTCCACCTCCGGTCCGGGCTAGGCTGCTGAAATATACAAGAAATCAATCGGCCACTAAATGGAAATAATTTTGAACTCCAGAAAAATGTTCTCCTTTTTCCGATTTCATGGTGCAGTGGCCTGTCTGCAGACCTTGGATGGAAATGGGCCGTTGAGAATGTCTCTGGGGATTGCATAATCAAGGAGCCTGAACACTAAGAGCAAGAAAGACTTCTTTTCTCATTAAAAGGAAAAAAGGTACACTTGGATTTATAGTACCAAGTAAAGTGCCAGCAAGGAGGTGAAAAGTCCATGATGAAGTAAGGCAATTTAGGAAGGACAGGGGTGTGGGCAGAGCCCTCAGCTTATTCCAAAGCACATGAAAAACACACACGCACACATCAGAAAATGCTTTGCACGTAACTTTCTAAGAAAATTGGGAACAAAGAAGGAGTGTTTGGGGAAATAATGAACACTAAATTGCCTAAGAGCAGGGCCAAAATTAAATCATGTTGTAGTATATTAAATAGTATTCTCCCAAAATTCATGTCCACTCAGAACCCCAGAATGTGTCCTTATTTGGAAGTAGGGTCTTTGCAGATGTAATCTGTTAAGGGTCTCAAGATGAAATCTTCCTGGGATTTAGGTATCCATGCAAGAGAAAGCAGAGGGAGATTTGGACACAGGGAGATGCATTGACACACGGCCATAGGAAGGTGGAGGCAAAGATTAGAGCGACTTCCAGAAGACAAGGAGTATCAGGAGGTTCAGGAAACTGGAGGAGAAGAAGAATTCTCACCTAGAGCCACGGGAGGGAGTGTGGCCCTGCTGCCAACGGCACACTGATCTCAGATTTCTAGCCTCCAGAATTGTGACAAAATATTTCCATTGTTTTAAGCTACCCAGTTTGTAGTAATTTGTTATAGCAGCTCTAGGAAACTAATACACATGTTAAAGTTCCTAGTTTATACAGCAGGAGCTCAACAAATCATCTAGATGAATCTGCTGCACTCTAAAACTATGGCAGTACCACAGTACTTAACACTGCGGTCTTGTCTCAAAGTGAAGAGCCAGCACTTCACGTTTCCTGTTTTAAATTTTGCAGCCAGTGCATTTCACGTAGAAGGAGCCTGGAATTCAGAATACGGAACAATGTGACTGAGATTGACGTGCCTGCTAATCAAACCTGGCACTCTATTTCCAAACTGCTCCTTCTAGCAGAAGTCACTGAGTAACTATACCCAACAGGAGACTGGTACCCAGCACTGCAGGGATGTGTACGTTACCCTCACCCGTCTCAAGCCGGGCCCTGTTAGGACATGCTATGACTCATCTTTGCCGTGGTGGGTCATCCATCCATCTGGGGTAGAATTCCAGCTTAGGGCCCCTGAGCTGTTACTGGTCACAGTGAGGGAGGGCTGCCTGCATAAGGGAGGTGGGGGTCTATTGAGAATGAGGTGTCTGCACGTCCTGAGGGGTTGGGGGAGGGCAAGGAAGAAGCAGAAAGAGAGAAAGCATGTGTCTTCTAGTACCCGGGGCAAACTATAACCTGGAAGTTAACAGTTACCCTTGCTCTGCTGTGCAGTCCCCTGCCCAGGAACGACTGGGAGTATTTTTAATCCCAGTGTATTGAGTGAGGCCACAGTGATGATTCTCTTCTCCATTTCATGGCTGGTGAAGCAGTGGACTTTACGTCCAGTTTGCTCTTCCTTCTTACGTTCCTAAATCATGCTATTTGCTTCATCGCTCGGCTGTTCTGATTTGGTTCCAGGCTGGCCACTCTTGTAGTTGGCTACTGTGCTGTTATTCTCCACTTTCCTCTCCCCATTGCTCTCTGCCCTCTTCCTGGGCTCCAGGACTTCCACCCCCATGGGTTGCATCAGCCAAGCCCTCACTGTGCTGGTTGTGGTTCAGTAGGAGAGGTACAGCCAGGAGACAGGAGAGTGGGAGGAGAGAGAGGGCAGATCAGGGTATTTATCCCCCTCCCCGAGCCCTCCTGCCAGGCCTCTGTTGGGCCGTGTCTCCCTGTCTCTACAGCGCAGCTCTTGCGAAAGCACCTCTCGCAAGGCTAGAGCTCTGCGGGTGCTTCAGGCCTGGGGCTGGAGACTGCTTTCCGCTGGGGCGAGTTCCAGATCACTAGCCAGTACTCTGTGGCTTCCTCAGCTGTGTGCCCACACCTAGCAACAGTGCTTCCCTTAAACCCCTTTTCATTTAAACCCCTGATCCAGTTACCAATATTAATCATGATTTTCATATTTAATACTTTGCCCAGCTACATGCATTAAGCACACACACACACACACACACACACACACACACACACACACACACACACACACACACAGCCCCTCTATGCTATATGAAGAGTGTGGCTTCCGTATCCGAGACCCCCAAGTAAGCAGTCACGCCATTGGATTGCTCTGTTCACTTGAGTTATTTAGTCTCTGTGTGTCTCAATTAATTCATCTGTGAAATGAGATCATAATATATACCTCATAGGGTTATGATGGAGCAGAAATGAGCTAACACAGCACATTTCTGTGTGCCTTTCCCCATCCCTTCATTCAACGTCATACATATATTCCAGACCCTGCCTGGCCATCACCTCGGCACTGTCTGACCTCTGTGCTGTCTGACCTCTGAGCTGACACCATCTGGTTGTCTGACCAGTATCCAGGAGCTGTCATGGCTGTGGCCTTCACTAACCAGTCTGTTTTTGAGGCCAGTATTGGAGGGTGCTGGGGCCCTCCTGCCCACGTGTCAAAGCTCTTTCCCGTAAGAATTCACTCAAGCCTCACCACCTCCATGTCAAGTGGTATGGACATGCAATCTCCGGCTTGGGGGGGGGTGGTGTCTCTGAGGCAGGGGGATGGGGGAAATGACCTGTCCACATTCACCCAAAGTTCCAGTGGCAGGTGTCTCGTCTCCTGGGCGGGGGCTCTGTCTCCACCCTGCTGCCTCCATTCTCTTGGAGGAGAACCCACCCACCATGTGGTTTCTGGTTTGCTCGACCGGTGTGAGATCTGCCTGAGAAGATGAGGACAATGACAGCTCTTTTGTCACCAACCATGGGCCAGGGTGGGGAGGTTGGAAAAGAAACTTTGGAGGAAGTCAGTGTGGGCCCAGAAGCAGCCCCCAAAGCCCCACCCCACCCCCGCCTTGCCTGCAGAGACCTGGACGGAAACACATTTACTTCTCAAATTGATGAATTGGCAGCCGGACACCCAGCTGCTGGGTGTTTCCATCCTGATTGAAAACCCCGCGTGACATGTCCGTGAGCGATAAACCGCAGAAACCAGTGCTAAGTAAGACTTTGTTTGTCCCTCGGCCCTCAAGAATCGTGCCTCGGTGGGCACAGCCATGCACGAGAAGATATAATCAGAGTGAGGGAGGGGTCTAGAACAAGTGCGAAGTTATTTCCGAAGCAAGGGGAAAGTTGCACGCATCCTCAAAATTTCTGAAAAAAAGAGAAATTAATTCAGAAAATGTGAACCAAGGCAAAATAGAAGGGGAAAACTTGCTGAGACTTGCCACTGGAGACTTCACTTTTATGATTCATTTCAGCAAAACAGAAAGGAAGAGAAACATTAATATCTCTTTCATGAACTATATAAATGTAGACGCATAAAAGGAGGTGAAAGAAAGAATCCAAACCACTTTCTTACCAGAGAATCTGTAAGAAGGAGATATGTGGCTGTTCACAATCCCAAAATGTTCAATAAAAGGTTTAGAAAGAGTTGCTACGATTACTTTGTTTAGAACTTAGCTTTCAGATTGAATCTATTTAATTGTTTTAAAAACCTGAATTTACAGAACCCCCTCAGATCATGACTGCTGTGCCCATTTCATGGCTAATCCTCACGGCGGGGGTCGTTTGTGTTTATGTCATCATCTAGACTGACAATTAAGATAGTGAAAATGAACGGATCCCCCATGCCCACTCATCAGACAAATGTGAAGCTCTACCTCACCGATAAAATCTGCCCTTACTTTTTTCTCAATTTTAAAAGCAAACAAGCCCACTGCCCCAAACTGAGAAAACAAGGACAATCACAAAGAAAATTAAAATAGTTAATAATTTCACATTCCAGAGATACTCGTTGTTAAAATTGGGGAAATGACTTTCCATATTTTTCTGGTTCTTATATCAATAAAATAAAAAAATAAGATTTAGATTTTAATTATATGTGAATATAAATTTAAAAATATAAATAAGTATAAAGCTCTACAATATGAGTGCATTTTAGTTCATGATATGGCAACCATAGTTTATCAGTCTTCTATTGTCTTGTTAGTCTTTTCAAAATGTTGTTATAAATCAAAGTGCTCTTTTTAATGCTTAACATGTATTTAGCCTCCTGACCTTAACTGAAAAGAAACACCAAAACGTTAAACAACTAAATCCCATGCCACGCTTTTACAAATTTTCCAGGCTCCAGGACCTTTGCACGTGCCATGTTCTCCATCTGAAAGGCTCCCTCCTTGCTGTTCATCTGCCTACAAACCCCTGGCTTCTGGTGGAAGGTGCTTAATTATTCAGTCCCGTCAGGAAGAGAAGACTTACACTTCATGCCCAGGAGGGAATAACGTGGGAAGCATAATTCCGAGACTCTCTCCCTCCTTGCTCCGTGCTCCCCAGAGGGGTCATGCGAGAGTATGGCACGAATATTGCAAGAATATTAGGGAGCCCATCTTTCCCGAGTGGAGGGAGTTAATGTTAAAGCCTCACGCTTTCCTGTGACTTCCCTCTTCTGAACTCTTGCTTCCCTTGTACGTGATATGGGGGGACGCTGGCCATGGTCACACTTCGAGCCAGGTGAATATTTACTATTCAAACGCAGCCACCCTCTGGCTGTAATTCACAGTCTTCACATGAAGAGAACTAGAAAGTCCAGGGGGTCAAACTTTCATTCTTCAAACTAGCTTAATTAGTTCTAAAGTCAGAAGTGGACATTGCGATACCTATCTGATTTCTACATGTAGAAATCGAAGTATGCCTCAGTGTTCAGACCTAGTTCAGGATACAAAAGCTTTCCTTGGACCACATCTCTCACAACAAAAGTAATCATTTATACACACATTTTATAGCACTCAACGCACTGAATCACAATTATCTATTTCTATGTGCATATCCCTTTGAGTCTAAGACATCCTTGGGGCAGAAATTATATCTTCTTTATCTTTTTTATTTCCAGCACCTAACATAGTATGTGGCACACAGGAGCCACTTAATAAAACTTTGTTAAATAAGTCAACTGCAAATTCTTAGCAGTGTCACATATTTTTAAACAATCAGACCAATTTTTAGACAAATAGGTTCCCTAAAAATATTAGATTATAATGATAAGAAGCCCCTAGAACAGTAATTCTCACATTTTAGCATGTTTTACCATCATTAAGAGCATAAAACAATTACTGGACCACCTCCAGAGTGTCTGATTAGTAGGCTGGGACCCCAGGATTTATATTTCTAACAAGCCTCCAGGTGATGGGGGTGCTGCTGATCTGGGGAGCACACTTTGAGAACTACTGTCCTAGAACAATGTCTTCCAAACTAACTACCATCAGTATCACCTCTGGTGTTTGCTATATTTCCAAATACCACTACGATATTCTTACCAGAAAAGGTGGTCACAGAAATCAGATATTTCACACATGATTCTATTGTAGCAAATCCATCCACAGACAATAGGAATCATTGCACTTGAGCCACTCACAAGCAAACTTTGGAATGAGATGTGAAAAATAATTTCCTGGCCATTTCTTCTGTGACCCAGCTGAATTATTGAGTAGCTAAAACAATATTCTGGAAAAATCTAGCCCAAGATACCTGAGTTGCTCCCTCTATGATTTTAGCTAAACTTCACTATTTAATTCCTGACTTTATCACACACTGTAGGACCCTCTTCTTCTGAACATTGTAATCTGGATACAGAAAGTCTCAGACTAGCAATCTCTCAATCAATAGGTATTAATTAGGTACCAACTAAGTGAAAATCAACCTGGAGGTCCCAATAGAGAGAAAAAGAAATAAACTATTTAGTTGTCGTCTACAAGGATCTTATCAGCTGGCTGGGAAGATAAGAAGTAGACACAGTTTTTTTTAAAGATAGCCCAAAATTCCAAATAACAAATGATAATTGTCAAAGAATGTAGACAAGGGATGCTAAAGTAACTTGGAGGGAGAGGAGGGTGGCTATCCAAAGCTAGAAGAAGTAAAGAGAAATCATATTTAAGAGAGGGCACTTCAGAGCAGCAACTGAAGATAGAATTTAGGGGGCAAGATTATGCCCAGAATAAAGTTCCAACATTATTGAGATCTTGAGACCCAACCCAATTGTAAAAGGAAGTAGTAGAAGTAGGACACCTTGACTTCTATAAGAACAGCAAGGGTACCTTTGTCAATTAGCTATTGGCTCTCTTCTGTGGATGACATTGCTCTGGAATAGTACGAATGTGATTCCTCATTGCCATCTGGCATTTTCTGGCTGAGAACAGCTCTTGTGCTGAAGTGCAAAAATGGCAGCAGTTAAAATAGCACAGAGAAGATGGTGGCCTGTGTTTACTGATGTGTCTTAGCATAGAGAAGTAGGAGTCAATAATTACTAGACTTTATAGAAACTGCATTCGTTTCGGAGACCTGAGGCTCTGGAATGCCTTTCTCCACTAGGCGATAAAATTGTTTGGTAACTGTTGCCATTGGAAAAAGAAGTTACAGTAGAAATGAGACAAGCGCATGACAAATAAAAGCCCTTGATTTATTTTTGGATCAGGCATGTGGCCACCTACCCCTTCATTTGTTGGAGCAAACACCAGCAGCAGTGATACCATCAAGGGGTTCCTTAGTTATTGAAAACCTTGTAGAACTCCCTAAAATAATTCTGAAAGATAATCTTCTGTTCATTGGTGAATATGCAACCACATATGGAATCAGAAATAGAAAATCTTGACTATTTCTAAGTCAAAGGCAGGATGCACTGAGGTAAGTTATAATTGCTTTAGTATCTACACTAACAACATCAGGATTAGCTGTGGATGAACAGAGTACTGAAGAGGCTAGTTACTGCCTTGTTGCTGTCATGCTCTTATAAAATAATCTCCCCACATCTCTGGCTTTGGATAAGGGACATGAGCAGACTACTGTGTTTTTACCAACAATCTCATCATCCAGGAAGCAGCTCTATGGGCAGTAGTGGACAAGACTTAACCTTGGTCAATCAGCTTCTCTCTTGTAGGAAGTGGATTCTGCACGCTGAGAGACTGGGTCAGTTACTATCAGGAACCAAGACAAAGTCATGGAGGCTTGAGGCTTGTGGCCATATTGAGCCATAAGCAAGCAGAGGATCCAGTCTGTGTGGGAAGACGGCTGAAGGATGCTGGCCGTGCAGCCTGACAGGAAAGCCGACAAGTGGCTTTCCAGTTCTTAGGGAACCCAGCCAACTGCCAACTCTTTGTTTCTCATCAATACTTAAAGGGCGAGCTGAACATGGCTGCTAAAAATCCTGAGCCACGTTATAGAAGCGTTTATCCATACCAGCTCGGTTTATGTAGCCCAAAAGGTCCATGTGCTTGGTTTCAGAACCTGCTTGATGAAATGTTCATAATCCTCATCAATGTTTTTTCTCTTGAGCAAAACGAATCTTTATAGTTTTTAAGTGAATAGATGTCAATTGCTGGATACAAATGGGACCCCACTGGCCCCCTCTTAAAATTTAGAGCCCCTTGGATTACTGAGAGAAATCAGCTGTCCTGTGACAATGGCATCAATGCACTGATTTTTTTATAATCATGAACTTTTCAAGGAATGTTTGCCCTTCCCCTATAATGATTAGAGAAATTTCCATATAACATGACCATTCTACTCTCTCGTAGCCTCCAGGAACATCAGTCGTGGGCTCAGGAATCCTTGTGAATGTCGTGTAACACAACTTTGACAAAGCCCTCTGTGAAAGGGGGCATGATTAATGACCAGTCCCCAACAACTGGGGGCTATTTTCTTCTTGTACTCCAGTGATCCAAGAGGTCGGTCGTAGTTTCTGTGGAATGGCCTTCAGAAAAATCCCCGTTTGTCTCCCATCCATGCTCTGCCCTAACCCTCCAAAACCATTCCAGGCTGGATGCCATTTTGAATTCCCCCACATAACCCACTGGGTATACGTTTACATTTGAACATACACATTATGGCATGATGGTATTTTTGAAACATTAACTGATTTTTTTCCTTCTGATATTTTCCCTCTCTACCCCCTGTATCTCCTATTCCAGCCCTCCCTTACCTCTATTCAAGCAGACAGTCTTCTGGATTCATTGCCTCAAGAAAGGGCAGAAGACAAGTGGTCCACTGGCTTAGATTTTTATTTCCTAAAGGCTCCACCAATTAAGGAGATTATATCAAAACATCTCAATAGAGAGAGTGTTTTAGGGAGAGGTGAAAGGTCTATAGATCTCTCAAGAAAGGGAGACCCCATACAAGTCCAAGACATCAAAGAGATAACTACATCTCAGAGGGAAACAGTACCTAAAGTATTGAATTTCCCCTCTGGACAAATACCCACGCAAAGATCTTTGAAAATGTCAGCATTCATGTAATGGATAGACTGGCTTCTCCTCATATTCTGGGCTCCACAATTCTGTTGCAGCCTAGAAAGGAAGAAGGCCACAGTAGTGGGTGAGGTTCAGTTTTCTGCATCCTAATTAAAATAGAGTTTTAGCGTCAGAATTAAGTTCATGGAAAGGAAATAAGTAAAGTAGAAGGTACACTTTTAAAAACTGAACCTTACACTTGCAATATCAGTGTTCTCTAGTCCTGTAATCAAGTAGGGACTTGATATAACCCTGAACAGCTTGGGTGGATTGGTTTATCTGTGTTCTCCTACAGACACTCTGGTGTATATGTTTTCTGTGTACTGGAGGTCTTTTTGGCAAGAACACTTGTCCCATGTATGAAGGACCAAGTTTTTCTTGAAAGTTGCTCAGTTAATAATATTTGTGGCACACTGTAAGGTGGTCAGTGAGACCAAGGTCTTTCAATGAGATTAATAATGTAGGTTATTTTCAACTGCTTATCAAAAATGTTTAAGAGACACTTTGTACTGCTGGGTTTTGTCTAAATTTCTTTCATTTCCTTGTTTCCTTTTAATTCTTCTTTTTCCTTCCTTCCCTCCTTGCTTCCTTCCTTTCTTGCTTTCTTCCTTCCTTCTTCTTTCTAACCAAGATTCTATTCTTGTCTCCAGAAATATCATGTTAAGCAGAGGAATATAGATAAGAGATGAATAGACTTTGACCAATAACATTCATTTTCAGAAACACCATCCCAGGGTGAGGACGTGTCTGGTGCAAGACGATTGATTGAGCATATGAGAATGTTACCCTCCTTGCCAGAGATTCCACTAAAATGACAGTGTTGGAGCAAAGAAAGAAATAAATCTGTAGCAGTGAAGAAACTGGGAAGGAAGGTCTTTTGTAGACGAAAGACTTCAACACATTTCTTGAATATGAAAGCAGATGGAAACATGTTAGTGGATGAAACAGAGCAGAGGAAGCCAAAACCCAAATGTGAGTGTGAGGACTTCATGGGAGCGGCTGCCAGTCACCCTCCCAGAATGCCCTGAGCATCTAGGGGTGGAGTGAGTTGTCCCCCTTCCATGTAGGCTTTTACCTTAAGAGGGAGGAAAAATAACTGGAAACTCTTCTTTAAAAGAAATGAATGAACCAGCTGAAGATGGATCTGTTTTAGTGTGAGTGTTGGTCTCCTTGTCCTGCATTTTTGGCAGGAGATGAAGCAGAATGTCCAACCCCAGGCTAGTTCCCTCATGTACATCCTAAAGCACAACCTGACAGTTAGTTAGTCCTGTGTATTTGCATGGAGTTCCTTGTCTGCCTTCCCATTCAGGAGAGAAGCCTATCCAACAGGATATCAACTCAAATTCAGAAAAAACTCACACTGACAGTTATCATTATGAAATTAACCTTCACTCTTTTTTAAAAAAATTAATTATTTATTTTTGGCTGTGCTGGGTCTTCGTTTCTGTGCGAGGGCTTTCTCTAGTTGCGGCAAGCGGGGACCACTCTTCATCGCGGTGCGCGGGCCTCTCACTGTCGCGGCCTCTCTTGTTGCGGAGCACAGGCTCCAGATGCACAGGCTCACTAGTTGTGGCTCACGGGCCTAATTGCTCTGGGGCATGTGGGATCTTCCCAGACCAGGGCTCGAACCCGTGTCCCCTGCACTGGCAGGCAGATTCTCAACCACTGCGCCACCAAGGAAGCCCAATCTTCGCTCTTAAACATGAATGTACCAACACAATCACCAGACATTTGAGGACAACAACTAGGAGGAAATTAAAAGGTCAAAACATATAAAGTCTCATGGGAACAGAAATAATTCAAGAACTAAAAGACTTTTTAAATATTTAATGAATATCTTTAAAGATATTTGAGACAATATCATATTCAGAAAACAAGATTAGTATGATTGAAAAGGGAACAAGTAGAGAACAGGAAAAATTCTTATACATTAAAAATGTAATACATAAAATATGAAATTCAATAGAAAGGATGAAATACAAAGCCAAAAAACTCCCTTAATGTTTAAAGCAAATGGCAAAGAAATAGCAAATCTGAGGGATAAGATTTATAGAAGATTAATGCAGGAGTTGCAGAAATCCACCAGTTGGCTAAGCGAAATTGCAGAAAACGGGAACAGAGAACATGGATGGGAGATTTTTTTTAAAAGAAATAATAGGACATTTCTTCAAACTGAAAGAAGCAAATCCTCACATTTGATAAGTCTATTGAGTACTGAGCAGGATGAATGAAAATAGCTATACAGCTAGCAGCACAACTCTTGCAATTTCAGAATACCAGTGATAGAAAAAAAATTATAAAACTTCCAAAGGAAAATGCAAGGAACCACCCAATTTTTCCTTAGTCACATTAGATTCAAAAGATAATGAATCAATGTTTTCAAAATTCTAAGAGAAAAAAAAAATTTTGAACTCAATAATTCTATACCCAGGCAAACTAGCAATGCAGTGTGAGAGTAAAATAAAAATAATTTCAGACATACAAAGACCCAATTTATATACTGTACTGTCTGTCTGAGGAAGTCTTCTGAATATATACTGCTGTAAAACCAGCAAGACCAAAACGATGACACGGAATCCAGGACTGGTCTTTAATCCAGGAGGTCACTGAACAGAGGTCCAGGGATGATGAATATGCACAGGTCTGGCAAACAACAGGTCCAGATTAGAGCATTCTGGGAGGGACCTTACTGTGGAGGGTAGAGCGGGGGTAAAGGGATTTTATACAGTAGTAATTACTGAAAGGATGAGTATGTATGAAGTTATAGTAGAGACCTAAGATTCGTTTTAAGTAAGAAAAAAGAATTCCAATTAGAAGCACCTGGTAAATATAAGGGAAAAAAAAGTCAAGGTCCAAAACTGAGGGCAAGAAAAATATGACTTGATTTTGAATGACTGTTAAGGTGTAAGAACAGAAAAATCCATATGACCTTGAAGCTAGGAACATTCTGTTTCAAGTACACGGGAAGCATGACATTAGACCTATAGGGCAGGAAATGTAACCATTGGCTCTTCTCTCGTCTCTGAAGTCAACATTTATAGAGTCTTAATAATGTCAACGCTGCTTATTAGTTTTCTAGTTTTAGAATCCACCGAGAGATAAAGCACAGCAGATTTAATTATGATTATAGAATAGAATTGAAATGTTATCAACTTTGACAAAGTAAAAACACAGCTACAGCTGGCAGAAGATGGGAAGTGAAAGGGCGACAGGAGATGGAGGGAAGGGTAGGGGAGTAGGATCCTATAAGTGCTGAATCAAGAGATAAAGTTTATGCGAGAGGAGGGTGGTGGTTACTAGTGGCTGGGGTCGGGGAGATGTTGATCAAAGGGTACAAACTTTCAGTTATAAGATGAGTAAGTTCTCGGGATCTAACGTACAGCATGGTTATTATAGTTAGTAATACTATATTATATATTTGAAAGTTGCTAAGAGAGCAGATTTTAAATGTTCTCACCACACAAAAAAATGGTAATTATGTGATGCGATGAAGGTGTTAGCTAGTGCAATACTGTAGTAGTTATCATTTTGCAACATGTAAGTGTATCAAATCAGCATGTTGTAGACCTTAAACTTACACAGTGTTATATGTCAATTATCTCTCAATAAATCAGGGCAGAAAAGATAAAGTTTATGTAATATTAATAAATTTATTATTAGTATTTACTGTTACAAAGGCAACCAGCAGAAGAATTAAAATTTAAAATATAATCGCCAAAAATTGAAAGGAGAGGAGGTCAGGTGTGTATAACAATAAGATAAATCCTCATCCCTGATGGCAGTGGTCAATATCTTGATCAAACTACCAGTAGTCCTTTTTTTTGCAAACAGCAGAACACAGGATGACAAGTTTAAACAGGAAATCAATTCCTTAGAGGGTCCTGGGCAGCTCAGAGAATCTCCTAGAAGCTCACAGAACTGGCTGAAATTTCACACAATTCTGAGCCCTGCTCCACTGCAGAAGTGGCACAGGAGTCCTGGCATTAAACTCATAGGGAAGGACAAGCAAATGTTAGCTCCTTCAGCGGCTCTGCAGTGACTGGTTACATACAGGCTGCTCTTGGGAACCCCCAATCCCACCCCCGCGGCTGGCACAGGCTCTGCAGCCCCTCCCAACGACCCTCAGTCCTCGATGGAAGAAGTTCTGTCTCTGCTGCCCCCAGGAGCTGGAAGACTTCTGCCACACTCAGCAGAGAAAGTGGTTTCCCTATAATACCAACTCCCTCACCCCTCTCCCTTCTGGGTTGCAGCCCAGTACCCTGCCGGTGTATCTAGTTAGCAAGCCTGTGCCACAAACTTGCTCCTTTCTGGCAAGGGAGGCTGGAGAATGAGTTTGGGCTTCTACCTGGGTGAGGTGGGACCCATCACGTGGAAAACGTCCAACTAGAGAAAGGTATTCAAAGGACATTGAAACTCAGAAACCTGGCTCATCACACTCAGTGTGGTCAATCAAGAAATCAAGTAATAAGTGAATTTAGAAACACGGCAACAATAAGGATCACGTTTGGAAATACGGCCTTTGTTGGCCAGAAAAACTAAAAGGAGAGCCAGGTAAGAGCGTTTACCTCTGCAGAGTAGATCGCTGTGAGGACGGGAGTGGCAGGAGATGAGAGCTTTTCCTTATGGATCCTGCATTCAATTTTATTTAACACGTGTATGTGTAACTTGGATGAAGTTCTTAATTTACAATGTTAAAACTCACCCTTGACATAAATTCAAAAGTACCAAAAACCCTACCAGCATAACTTGCCATACACAAATTCCAACTTTACAAAGCATATAGTTTCCTTATATTTAAACATTAGCCAAATGCAAGTTGGTTTTGAACTTACTGGAAACCTTTTCTTTTCCCATAAATGCTGATTTTCTTTTTAGCCAGTTGTCCTGAAGGAAACACAGGGGACTGTACAGCATCCTGGCAAACGGTGCTGAAGCTGGGTTCTTTTGTGACCCAGCAGTTTATTAAAGTAGAGTGAGACCCTGAAGTGCCAAGAGCAGGGCCCCAAGCCCAGCAAGCTCTGCTCCATGGAAAACTGCCTCTCTGTTTCAAAAGCAGTGCACACTCCACTTCCTGCTTCCTGGATCTTCCCTGAGATGTTTCCTAATAGTCTATCTAGAAAACAAGCTGATACTATTTGTCTTTTCTTCCTGTTTTTCTGCTTTGCTGTGCATAAGAGCTGTAAAAAAGTCATAGCTAGTTTTTTCTATGAGCCGTCATTACTTGGTTACCTTTTCATTGTTTCCTTCTTTAATTCATTTTTTTAGCTAAGTTACTGAGCACCTGCTGTGTGCCAGACAGTGCGCTACGCCCTGGGAATACAGCAATGAGCAATACAGATTGACCCCCTATGAGCGCTGCAGTTGTGTAAGACAGACCAGTGGTTAAGCCTAAGAGCTTAGGACGCAGACACATAAGGGTTCAAGTCCCACATCACCATGAACTAGTTGACTGACTTTTAAACCGCTTACCTCACTTCCTGTTCCTTGGTGTCCTTGTTCTGAAATGGAAATATTATTTATCTCAAGGGATTGTTGTGAGGATTAAACAACATAGATGTAAACAGCTGATGCATATTATTTCAGTGAGGGGCAGGAACAGGCAATTATGACAGAGTTATACAGCAGTAAGCAGTAGAGCAGGTTGTAAAAGGAATCCACAGAGGCCACCTATTCTTGCCTGGGTGAGTCAAAGAAGGCTTCCCAGAGGAAGTAAGATCTAAGATAAGGATAAATAAATGAATAGGATTATTAGGTGAGAAACGAGAGAAGTGTTCCAGCTGTAGAGAACAAGGCCAAGAGATTTTTTTAAAGTATGAAACTTACAATTACATTCAGTGTGGTTGAACGTGGGGCATGAGTCAGACTAACCAGAAAGGGAAGCAGGGACCAACTCAGAGATCTGTAGACATTTTAAAGGTTTATCTTTCTTCTAAGAGCAATGGGGAACCATTAAAGGGCTTTCAACAGGGGAGTATTTTGATCAGATCTGCTTGTAGAAATGTCACTCAGGCTGCAATGTAAAGCATGGAGAGGAAAGAGGAGAGGCTTGACACGAGGAGACCCATGAGAAGGCTTATACTGATCTAGAAAAGAAATAAATAATTGTGGCAGGTACAAAGAATAGTACTGGGGACACAGGGAGGGAGAAACCACAGATCTGGGCAAAAGATTTAGTGTGAGGGCAAAGGAAGACAAGGGGTTCGGGGATGGTTCAATTGGATGGACATGGAAACCTTCACTGAGATAGACACCACAGTAAGAGGAGGCTGTTTGGGAGTGAAAGCAATGATTTTAATTTTGCACCTATGGTGTCTGGGATGCCAGTGGGATATCCAAGTAAAGTAGGCAGTAAAACATGTGTCCAAAGCCCAAGAGAGAACTGGGCTGGAGACAAGGTAGAGATACCCTAACAGCATCTCTTTCCAGAGGTTTTTCTTTTCCTTGTTGAGAAAAGTTGCCAGTAACTTCATGGTCCTGGAACAAAGAGAAAATCATCTTAATGCAGATCTTTCCTATTTGGTGAAGAATATTTTGGTTGGTTCCCCCTTTAGTTAGGTAAGTGTGGACCTCACTGTCTTATTAGAGGGGTATAATAAGTCCTTTGTGTTTTAAATGTCTTTAAAAAACTGCCTATATGGGCTTCCCTGGTGGTGCAGTGGTTGAGAGTCCGCCTGCCGATGCAGGGGACACGAGTTCGTGCCCCGGTCCAGGAAGATCGCACATGCCGCAGAGCGGCTGGGCCCGTGAGCCGTGGCCGCTGAGCCTGCGCGTCCAGAGCCTGTGCTCCGCAACGGGAGAGGCCACGACAGCGAGAGGCCCGCGTACCGCAAAAAAAAAAAAAAAAAAACAACCAACTGCCTATACTATTCAAGAGAGTATGTGCCTGAATGGGAAAGAGTATTAGTCAGGATAAGCTAGGTTCTGCTGTGGTAACAAATAATGGGAACAATGTTAGTGGCTTATGACAGCAAAGGTTCTATGTTTCGCTCTTGCTATATGTTTATGATGGGTCAGCAGAGGGCTCTGCTCATGGTATATTCTCAAGTGCCTATAATGACAGAGTGAGCACATTACTAACTTTGTCACTACCTACCATGGGGAAGAGAGAGTTCTGGAGGACCCAGGACCCTAGCACCCACCCCTAGAAGTAGCCCACGTGACTTCTCACAAGCCATTGGTCAAGACCAGTCACATGGCCCCACTCAACCCGAAGAGGGCCTGAAAGTGCAATAACGTCTTATGCCCTGGGGTGGAGAGATGGAAATGTCTGCTAAATGGCATTAATGACTACCACACAGGGGACTGCGAACCTGCAGTCTCTCCCAACCTAGGTGTCACGTGACCAGGCTAGAAAGTGGCCACGTGGGTGAACCAATCCCTGACGCCTTCAGCACGTATGGATCGGGAGAGAAGGATCATATTCTCCCTTTTCAGAACACTAACACATGGGGCTGGCTTCACTCCAAGGTCTGCTGGAAGAGGGCTCACATCAGCACTCATGGCAGCACCACTGGCATCATGATCTGGACCCACCTGCCAGTTCAGCTTTCCCAGCACAGGCAACACTCCCCTCCATGTGGCCCCCTCTTCCATGGAAGGCTCTGCTGCCTCCACACTCCTGAATGTCCTCATCTCCTCCCAAGGAAGACTCCCATGCTTCTGTGTATGTGTGTGGCCTCACGTCATCAGAGATGCTTCCGTACCCCGCTGCTCTGGGCATGGGAAGTAATCTTATGGTATTACGTGACCAATGCCAGATCTTCTCCTGATGCTCTGACCCTGCTGCCCTGAGCAAGTACCCTGGGGAGCAAATGGAGTGATTGTTAATCCTGCAGGCTTTGCTCAATTTGTATGGGAGTCCCCTTCCTTGAAGCTAACTAGTGCAGAGCCAGTGATCTAGTAACAGAGATGGCACTGTGACCTGGGCAGAGCAATTTCCATGGAGGGATAGGAGTGGGAACCACATAACAAGACATGAAAGGTAACAGAGAGATGAGAAAGGATAGGTGGAAAGGTAATCAGCATCTAATGTATAACCTCAGCCATCGTATCAATACTGTAAGCCAGGTATTGTTTCCTACACTTCAAAACATAAGAAACAGAGAGTAAACCAAGGTGCCCCAGCTGGGAGAGAGCAGAGCTGAAATTTAAACACACATTACTGCCTTCCCAAGCATCCTTGCCACCTGTGTGTCCCTAATCACACCAGCACATCCCATGGCAAATATTGGAAAGGGCTCTTCGTACGTCTGATATAAACACATGCTAAGAAATGAGATGGAGATACCAGGCACACGTTTGTCTATTCATCAGAAATGGAGTTAGATGAAAACTGGAAAAGGCAGCAACAACTCCCATCTCGCCTTCGTGGCAAAGTGTGTGTTTGTTTTCACAGGCCCTGTTCACGAGCTTCTACAGCACATCTCAGAATTCATTGGACTCAGATACCCTTTGCTGTGGTGCAAAGATGCTGAACTGCCAAAAACATGTTACAGGCTGTGTCTCTTTGAAGAACCAGCTTGAACTGATTGTTCTTCAGCTTTTCACATAAATTACAGAACATGAGGCCCGCAGCTTTGCCCAAAGATGTCAACAGGTTTTAATTGTCTCTGCTTTTCCGTACACACAGATGGTTTTGTTAAGCTGCTCTGCAGACCTCTGCTGTCTCCACTAAGGAAAATCAGACACAACAAATGGAAATTCATTTAAAAAGAAAAGTTATGATAAAACAAAGTCCAAAGTAACCGTTGTTGTTTTTTTTCCGGAAGGTAAATGCTACATAAAGGAAAATAGTAGAAGTGACAGTACAGAGACAGAGGCAAAGTAAGAAAAACTATAATGAAAATGCTGACGTTTGAACACAGATACAGAAGCTACTAAGAAAAGTAAGGAGAAGTATTTGAAAAGAGCAGGAAGTCCTTTTTTTAATGGCATCTACAGTGGGACCTCAAGCTCAAGTTTCTTTCTCCAAGTTGATTCAGAGAAACTACAAGTGATTCAGCAATTCCACTTATAAGAATCAGTCCTGGGCTTCCCTGGTGGCGCAGCGGTTGCGCGTCCGCCTGCCGATGCAGGGGAACCGGGTTCGCGCCCCGGTCTGGGAAGATCCCACATGCCGCGGAGCGACTGGGCCCGTGAGCCATGGCCAATGAGCCTGCGCGTCCGGAGCCTGTGCTCCGCAAC
>NC_041231.1:104151873-104169012 GCF_002837175.3 Physeter macrocephalus | reverse complement strand
GTGCTCCGCAACGGGAGAGGCCACAACAGAGGGAGGCCCGCATACCACAAAAAAAAAAAAAAAAAAAAAAAAAAAAAAAGAATCAGTCCTTCAGACATAATAGTACAAGTGTGTATAGTTATGTTAAAATGTTACATTACAGTATTGTTCACAGTAGCAAAACTTTGGGAGCAAGCTAATTAAATGTAGTTTACCTACATGACAAAACACCGTATATTTATTTATTTATTATTTATTTATTTATTAATTTATTTATTTTGCGGTACGCGGGCCTCTCACTGCTGTGGCCTCTCCCGTTGCGGAGCACAGGCTCCGGACGCGCAGGCCCAGCGACCATGGCTCACGGGCCCAGCCGCTCCGCGGCATGTGGGATCTTCCCGGACCGGGGCACGAACCCGTGTCCCCTGCATCGGCAGGCGGACTCTCAACCACTGCACCACCAGGGAAGCCCACCCTATATTTATTAAAGTTAATGATGTAATAACATAATTGTGATTTATTAAGTGAGAAAAGTAAAATATCCAAAAATGCTTCAGTCTGTATACACAAGACCTACCTACATCTTCTCTACCCATAGCAGGAAGTCTGATAGTACACTGTCAAAATGTTAACAGTATTCAGGTCTTAGCAGTGGGCTTTTGGATTATTTTCATTTTCTCCACTTTACCACTCTCTATTGCCTGACTTTCTTACTCTTTAAGAAAACATATTATCTTGAGAATTCAAAAAAAATCCTAATGAAGTAATTTTCATTTTGAAAAAGCAAAAAGAAATCATGAGGTGACCAGGAAGTATGGGATGCCACCTGCCCAACAGGACCACATGTGCCGCATCAACCACGGTCCAGACAGCAGTCCAGGGCAGAGAAGGGAGGTGACTGGACATGTGTCAGCAGCTGACAGCACCCATGTGTGTTTGTCCTCTGGTGACTAGAACAGCTGCCATAACCCAGCTCTGTGCACAGAACCTGGCTCAAGAAGAGGTGCTCAATCGGTAGATATTGAACACAGTATTTCACCTGGGAGACAGGTACATGGACATACCACCAGGTGCTCATTTGAAAAGAGTCATGCATGACAGCTGCAGAAAAGGAAAAAGGCACAACATTAAGCAAACTGGGGTTCAAATCCCTGCTCTAGATTCGTACTACATGAACTAGCACAATTTATTTAACTCTCTGAGGCTCAGATTTCTCATTTGAAAAATGAGAAATATATAAAACAGATAAAGAAGATAAAACATGAAACAAACGATGAAACAGGTAGAATGATAAAATAATAAGGGCAATGCAGAAGATTTGTGTTCTAATGGTGGTCTCAGTGATGTGACTGACAGTGAGACTCTGGGCTCCCGGCACCCCGGGCTACGTCTGGATCGTATCTCATATTATCTTAACACTGCACTGAGACCAAAACAGGATGTATGTGAGGATGTGCTTTGCATAAATGCAAGGACTGTTCCTGAAATACTTATGGTTGTCCTTTAAAACAGGAACCAAGACAAGAACAACTATATACTCATTTCTAGTGGAGTCTTTCCTACTCTTTGGCAAAGGAGATCATGAGTTCTGGGGAAGCCATCTTGAGATCAGGTCATCTTAGAAGTTCTCCAAAATGATCATTGATCAGAGCCATTTAAAAAAAAACACACACATTTAAAAACAATAAGTAACACATTCTCATGACAACATTAGAAAGAGAGCCAAAAGAATACCATCAAAGTCAGAGTACCTCCCTCTGGTCTCCTCCAGGCTCCCAGTTTACCTTCCATGAGGCAATCACTGTAACTAACTTCTTGTGTATCTTCCAGAGACACTTTATATGTTAACATGTAAATGCTTGCACACATATACTCTATACATGTATATACACATGCACACACACATGCATGTACACACACACATGCACGCACACACACATTTTGTTTACCCAAACTGTAACATGCTCTGCTCCTCGTTCTGTACCTTTTTTAAAACTAACAACGTATTTCCTGTATCAATACATAAAGAGCTGCCCCATTCTTTTCAATGACTGTGTAGTTTTCCCTAATATGGACACAACATAACTTTCTTTACAATCTTGACAGAATTGTAAGTTGTTTCCAACACACAGTGCTCTGGTAGATACACGTGTATAGAAGTCATTTCACACATGTGTGTATATTTGAGATAAATACAGAGAAAGTCAAAGGGTAGGAGCATTTTACATTTTGAAAGGCATTGCTAAACTGCACTCCATAGAGACTGCACTCAAATTACATTCCCATTGGCAATGTATTAGAGTCTGTTTCTCCACTTTCTACCCAATGCAGTATATATTATTAATGTAATAGGTAACAACAAAAAAATGATGTGTCATTATAGTTTTAATTACTATTTCCCTTATTATAAATAAAGTTGAATGCCATTTTGTTTGTTTGAGTACTGTTTCTATTTCCTTGACTATGAATTCTCCTTTTACATCTTTTGTCCATTTTCCTCTTGGGTTGTTAGTTTTCTTATTGATTTGAATGTATCAGTCCTTCCCTTATGGCATTATTCATTCTTAGGGAGGATTTCCCTATTTAAATTTTTAAATTTTATGTGTATTTTCTAATACTGCTAATTCATTTTTAACTTCTAAATTTTAATCAATCTGTAGATTGCTGTGTATATAATATGTAGGATGGAAATCCACTTTTTTCCCAGATAATTATCAAGGTAATCCAAAACCCATTTATCTGTACTCGATATTTTCTCCTCCTATGTCCTGTACGAATTTGTACTGTAAGTATGTGTGTGTAATAGGACTTCCTATTCTGTTTTATTTATCTGTTTTTATAGCCATGTGCCAATATCACAGTGTTTTAATTTTTGTAGCTTTAGAATATGTTTTAATATCTGATAGAGATAGTCCCCCCCTTCTCTTTTTTAATTCCTGGCCACTCTTACTTTATTTTTTTTCACGTGATGCTTACAATCAATTTATTTGGTTAAGAGATTGTTAGAATGGCATTACATTTATGGATTAACTTGAGGAGAACTTTATGAAATTGAGTTATTCTACCCATGAAAAGACCATGGTCTTTTCTAATAGAGTTCTTTATCAAATAAAGGTAAACAAAAATCAATCTCTATGTGCCAGGGATGTCATAATCCTAATACAAAGTTTTATTCAGGCCCATTTATTTGATTGACACAAAACCTTGCTTTGCCTTAGCTGCTCTGTTTCCATTTTTGTAGAAAAAGATACTCAGTAACTTAAAGAAAGTGTCTCCAAACATCATATTTGCACACCAAAGGCAGAACCAAGACTAAATGAGTCACCCACACATGGAATGCATCTATTTAATAATGCAGCAGTCTCCAAATGCTCTAAAATTAGATATGACTGCCTAACCCAAAACACAGCTTAGTTCCATTCCCTCATCCCTAATACTGCATGATGCATCATTCAACAAGAAAACATCTAAAATTATCTCATTTGTAGCCACTTAAGAAAATAAGCATTATCAATTAGCATTTGACAATTAACTTTGAAAGATAAAAAATTTCTTTGAAAACTGGTGGTCTCAGAAATTTTCATTATTGAATATTCACATTATCTGACAATTTAATAGTGTAACTTATAACAACTGCCATTGACTTCCTAAATAAAGAAGGAGATCTCCCACTGTTTATTAACTGATTTTTCTAAAGTCACACTGAGAGTCTATCAATGAGCTGAGAGTAAAAGAGGAGCATACTACATTATCACAAGAGTGAACTAACTCACCCAGTGCTGTTCCAATAAAATATTGTTCCTGAAACACAGTCTGTTAGTTCTGGGTTCAATTTTTAAACAGCTGCTCGTTCATTAGCTGATTATCTCCCCGATAGAGTTGGCCCTCCGTATCCATGGGTTCCGCATCCACAGATTCAATCAACTGCAGATTGAATAGTTTTTGATCCGTGGAGCCTGGATTATCAGATGCAGAACCCCTCAGATACTGAGGGCCAACTGTAAGGGACTTGAGCATCCATGGACATTGGTATAAGCCGGGGGGTGTGGTCCCTCAAACCAATCTCCCGTGGATACCAAGGGACGACTGTACGTAGGTCTAAGGTGGGCCTGAAACTAATTAATTTAAGCCCAACAATTGTTTTCCTATTCTCACTACTAATCCACAGTTTGATATGGCAGGGGGAAAAAGGATGGACATGGTTAGAGACAGTAGTCCGTTCAACCTGAAACCTGCCCCTGAACTCTTTGACCTTGAACAAGTTATTGAAATATGTGTTTCTGACAATGTGGCTCATGGACCACATGCAACAGAATCTCCTGGGTGTTTGTTTAAAATGTGCATTCCTGGGCCTCATCTCTAAGTACTGAATTAGAAACTGTGGGCTGGTCAAATCATCTTCATAATTAGCAAGCTCCCCAGGAAATTCTTATGCATGCAAATTGCCTCAATCTTATTTGCTCATCTATAAAATGACAGACAGCCAACCTTCTTCACAGGGTAGTTTTGAAGGTTTCAGATAATTCTATGTGCAAAGCACCTGGCACATAGAAGTAGCTCAATGACATTAGTTGCCTGCCTCTCCTCTTATACCAAATAATAAGGAAAAATGGAGACAAGTATAGCATGCTACTTTAAAGTTTATTTTGTCTTTGCTAGGAAAGGATGAAGCTGCTCTTCTCTTCTTAGAGCTAGTTAAATCTTAGTTACCTAAAACTCAAGCTCAAAATTTTTCATGAAAAGCATTTAATTGACATTATAGATCTAAACTTATCAGATGGCCACCTAATTTTGAAATACCGATAGGCAGCAATCCTCCACAATATGTATGCCAGTTATCAATTTATTGCATCTTAACTCTAAATTCATACTTCATTACCTGCTCTGGGAAAATGGATATGGGCCCCTTAAATATTTCTCTACCAGACAGCATGATGTTAAGCTTTGTCAGTAGAGGGCATTGGAGAGACATTACAAGAGGAGAGGATTTTGCTTCCTGGTCCTGGAGTGCTTGCTGACCAGGCTCTGCAGTGGCCAGTTCCCCTAGCACCCAACTCTGGTAGCATGGGTGACTTCCCAAGTGCCCAGCTCCTGCAGTGCATTGAAGCCAGCAGCTTCCCCCAACATGCCCTTCAGGGTAGGATGCAAACTTCTGCTTCTGCACAGTGGATTAACAGGAACCTGATTTACCCTTCTACCTAAACAAATGAAAAGCTGGACAAATACATGAAATAGCAGTTTTCAGTCATTGGGTAAATGGTATCCTAGGACAGTAATCTCTGAGAGAAGGGAGGCAGATAAAGTGATGTCCAGGTTAATACTTGGAGTGCATAGCAGGCCACAGTGCAGGGAGGAGGAACTCACAGCCCAGTGGACTTCCTGAGTTGGGGAATAACGTTCAATATTTGGTGAGTCCAAAGCTGATAAATTTCTCAGGGCAGGGTACTAGAGAACAGACAGCTGAACCAAGAGAGAACTTAAGAAATCTTCAGAGGATTCTTCTTAAGTGCTTAACTATATTGATGTGTGCACGCATGCAAAGTAGCTACCAATGTCAGAGGGAAAAACACTGGAAAGGAGAAGGTGGCACACCCCCCAGGGACAGAAATTATTTGTATCCCATCAGCTAGTGTAGAAAGACCTCTGGATACCCAGAGCACTGAGTGGAGTCCTCAACAGGGAATTACCTCAGCAGTGGGACAAGTGTAAAGGCTATTCTGGACTTGCTGTCTTAGTCAGCTCAGGCTGCTAGCAAAATTTGACAGATTGTGTAGCTTAAACAGCAGACATTTATTTCTCACAGTTCTGGAGCCTGGAAAGTCCAAGATCAAAGTGCCAACAGAGTCAGTTCCTGGTGAGGGCTCTCTTCCTGGCTTGCAGCCTTCTCACAGGGTCCTCATGCAGTAGAGAGTGAGCTCTAGTCCCTCTTCCTCTTCTTATAAGGACATTAACCCCACCATGGGGTCCCTACCCTCATGACATCATCTAAACAAAAATACTACCTCCAAATATTAGCACTTTGGGAGATAGAACTTCAACATATCAATTTGGAGGAGACACAAAGATTCAGTCATTGACATCAGCTTAACAAAACTTAAAAGCAAGCCTGTCAAGGATAAAAGAGTTTCCAGGTAAATGAACTATATTCCAGAACAAACTCCAAAAGTACTTAAAAGAATAACCTCCCTCTCCCCACCCCCCAAAAAGCACTAAAGAACATAAAAGTCAAAACGCCTAGCATCCAATGCAAAAACATCAGGCATTCAAAGAAGCAGGAAAATATGGGCCATAATCAGAAGAAAAATCATTCAATAGAAACAGACCGAGAAATGACAAAGATTATAGAACTAGCAGATAAGGACATTAAAATAGCTTTTGTAAATGTATTCCATATGTTCAAGAAGATAAAGGAAAGCATGAGCATGAGAAGGAGAATAAATTTTAAAGACCCAAATTGAACCTCTAGTGATTAAAAAAAAAAAGTAGATGGGAATAAGAACAGATTAGACACAGCAGCAGAAGATATTAGTGAACTTGAAGTCTTAGCAATAGTAATTATCAATAATGAACACAGAAAGAAAAAAATACCAAAAAAAGTTTTAAACAAACAGAGCTTCAGTGAGATGGGACAATATCAAGCAGTCTATCATATATGTAACTGAAATCCCAGTAGGAAATAAGAGACAGGGCAACAAGTAATGGCCTAAAATTTTCTGAATTTGATGAGAATTATAACCCCATGAATCCAAAAAGCTGAACAAATCTCAAGCAGAAGAAACATGATGGAAATCACACTAAGAAAGAAAGTAATCAAACTGCTAAAACCCAGGAATAAAGGTGCAAAGCTATTTCAATGGATAAAGGGTGATCTTTTCAACACATGGTGCTAGAACAGTAGCATATCCACACACAGAAAAATGAACCTTGATCCACATCTTGCACCATATATAGTAAATGTGGAGTGTGGATCACAGACCTAAATCTTGAGCTTAAAATAACAAAAATTATAGAAGAATATATTTGTGACCTCAAATTGGTGAAACATTTCTTAGGTAAAATACCAAAAGTATGAATCATATTTTTAAAAAGTTGTAAATTGGACTTCATCAATGTAAAACCTTCTGCTTTCCAAAAGGCAAAATGAAGAATATTAAAAGACACGCCGCCAACAGGGAAGAAATATTTGCAAAGCACACTGATAAAGGACTTGTATCCAAAATACATAAAGAATTCTCACAAATAAAAAATAAGAAAATAAAACTCCAGTTAAAAAAATAAAAATAAAAGCACAAGAGATTTGAACAGACACTTCACATAAGAGATACGAATGACAAAAAAAAGCACATAAGATGTTCAATATTTTTAGAGAAATGAAGATTAAAACTACAAAGAGTAAATATGACACCAAAATCACAAGCAACAACAACAAAAAACAGATAAACTGAGCATAATGAAAATGAGAAACTTTTGTGCTTTAAGGAAAACCATCAAGAAAGTGAAGACAGCCCACATAATGGAAGAACAATTTTTTCAAATTATATATCTGATAAAGAACTTGTATCATATATATATACATATATATTTAACGTAATATATATAAAACTACTTAATAATAAATGACCCAGTTAAAGATAGTAACTCAGTTAAAAAAAATTATGCTAGGCGAAAGAAGCCAGTCACAAGTGACCACATATTGTATGATTATATTTATAGGAAATGTCCAGAATAGACAAATTTACAGAGGAAAAATAAATAAGGGTAGTGGTTGGCTAGGGTTGGAGGAGATGGGAGGACTTGGGAGTGATGGTTAAGGGGTGTGGGGTTTTGGAGGGGAGATAATGAAGAGATTCTAAATCTGAATATGATGATGGATGCATAACTCTACAGATATACTGAAAGCAATTGAATTGTGTACTTTAAAAGGGTGAAATGGAATATTACTCAGCCATAAAAAATAATGAAATTCTGCCATTTGCAACAACATGGATGGACCTAGGGAGTATATGCTTAGTGAAATAAGTCAGATAGAGAAAGACAAATACTATATGATATCACTTAAATGTGGAATTTAAAAAATAAAACAAACGAATGTATATAACAAAACAGAAACAGACTCACAGACAGAGAACAAACTAGTGATTACCCATGGGGAGAGGGGCAAGATAGGGGTAGAGGATTAAGAGATACAAACTACTATGAATAAAATAGATAAGCAACCAGGATACATTGTACAGCACAGGGAAATATAACCATTGTTTTGTAATAACTTTAAATGGAGTATAATCTGTAAAAATATTGAGTCACTATGTTGTACACCTGAAACTAATATAATATTATAAATCAACTATACTTCAATTAAAAAGCCAAAATATAAAAAATAAAAGGGTGAAAAGTATGGTATGTGGATTATATCTTAATAAAACTGTAAATAGATAATAAAGACATCTCTAATGGAAAAAAACTACAATATGTTACCACTAAATACCTCTTTAATGACAAAACCAACCAACCAACCAACAAAAACATCCCTAATGTGAAGGTCATTGTGTTTTGGGAAAGAGAGTTAATGCCTAGCTTCCATACAAGAAATACAGTCCCCCTCCCAGGGGGACAGGGGTGTGTGGGACACATGGAATCCAGATGGCTGAACCAGAAATAAATAATAAAGTTGAATCCCCTAGACCCCTTTTGGCTGAGCTGCCACCCTGAGGGTGCACCAACCAGTCCAGCCTGGACTGCTGTTAGGAGAAAGAAGCCATCATGCCTAGGAATAATTGGAGTAGAATCTCAAATATTCATATAGACCTAAATAACCTCCCATCCCTTTCATCCTGATTACCTAGGAAGCAGCCAAGAGGCAATTCCCCTTCTGGGGGCAGCTGCACTACTAAGGTATGTGGATTAAGAGGACATCTTCTTGAGTGACTTGGACAACTTGATCAGCGGCTGCAATTAGTTTCCAAAGTGCATGGCCCCAAAGAGAGGTGTCTCTAATCTGACAGTCTTTTGTTTTCCAAGTAGCAGGCCAGATGCCCAGGCCACTGGCAACAGCCCATGAGTCAGTCAAATGTAACAAAATTCATCAAAGAATGCATTGGCCTGAGCTGTGAGAATGGCTTGTGCAATGAGGAAGTGCAGGATTAACCTCCATGGAGCTCACCTTGGACAAGCAGGATACTGGAGCAGGTAGACAATTTAATGCATGGTGACTAGTAGTATTAGAAAAGGTTATTATGTTGCAATTTTTGTGATAAGCTACTTTGGGGAGGAATGGCAATTTAAAAGCAAAAGCTAATTGAAAACATTCCAGTTTTCTCTTTGTTAACATTTGTATTGCTGAGCTGTAAGGCACTGTCACCCACTTTTGTGGTCCACACCTCCTAATTGTAGGCGAGGTAGGTAGGAGGAATTGAACTACCTCCCGAGTGCTGGGCTGGCAAATCTAAACCTATAAAGCAACGACAAATGTCACATTTTGTAACAGCAGGACGATAACCGAATTTAAAACAAACAAAAGAAAACTGACTGAAAATCATTTTTTTCACATTGAATCAAACCTATAATTCATTAGCACACCATTTCCCACTCTGCATCTGGAAACCAGACGTATTGATGATATATATCACGTAGCAGCATCCAACAAAATCGTTTAAGAACCATAAATTTGAATGTGTGCAGAAAATTTGTATTTGGTGCTTTTTTCTACAAGAGAGGTGCTTTCCCGTTTTGGAGGAGTTAAGATTTAGATCAATTTTGCTGGCACTGACTCTGAGCTCAACACCTTCTTGGGTGTTTTAGAATTTATGTCCCACTTCACATTTTTCAGTTTCACTATTTTTTTTTAAAAAACACCTTTATTGGAGTATAATTGCTTTACAGTGGTGTGTTAGTTTCTGCTGTATAACAAAGCAGTCCCACTATTTCTTCGTAAGGTATCCAGTGGGAAGTAACCAAAAAAAAAAAAAAAAACAGAAAACCATTTCTTTTTTTCTTCCCCAAGAATCTTAAAAGTCACGTAAGAAAAATGAAATGCCCAACAATGACTCCCAACTGTAATCTGAGAAACAGGAAAGATTCATGAGGGCTTCTTCATGCATGAGCTTTTCTCTTTATATTCACAACCCACTTCAATGTCAGAACCCACAGTGTGGAGGGTACAGGAGCCTGAGCTCTGCTTACGCTTCTAAAGAGACAGCTAAAGGCATCAGGCCTATGTCCACAGCTCAGTGGAACACACTATCCAATTCTTCCTGCTTCAAGCCACACAAAAGGTTTGCCACACTCCAGCCCATTGACTTAACAGACCTGAAACGGGATCCAAGTCAACACTGGTTGAATGTCAAGGACACGGCAGAATATATTCCATCACTGTTTCCCTGGATGACGTTCTACCCAAAAGACGCGTCCCGCAAGGGAAGTGATCAGCTCAAGCACGACTTCCTGCTGAGTGCACTCTGTAGACTCCCTGGTCAATTAATATTCACTCTGCCTTGATTGAGCCGGCTGTTGTCTGAATGTTTGTTTCCCCTGCCCAAATTCTTATGTTGAAATCCTAACCTCCCATGTGATGTTATCAGGAGGTGGGCCCTTTGGGAGGTGATTAGGTCATGAAGGAGCCCTCATGAACGGGATTGGTACTCTTACAGAGAAGGCTCCAGAGAGATCCGTGCCCTGCTTCCATGTGACGACACAAAGAGAAGGCTGTGACCCAGAAGGGAGCCCTCATCCAACCACACAGTTCCCCTGATCTCAGACTTTCAGCCTCCAGAACTGTGAGTGATAAATCTCTGCTGTTTACAAGCCACCCACTCTGTGGTATTTTCTTATAGCAGCCGGAACAAACTAAGACAGAGCATATAATAGGCAGGGAAGAAGGAAGAGAAACACTTGGATCATGGAGCATTTATAATCCAGGGCAGCAAATTGCAAAACAAATCATACTTGCACTCTTGTAACGATATAATTTCCTTACTGAAGACCATGGGAGCAGAGAAAAAGAGAGAGGGGAGCCAAGAAGGAAGATGCTGCAGCTGGGAAGAGAGCTGTACAGGCAAGGGGGAGGCTGCAAATTAATCACACTGGCCCAGGGGCCAGGGGCTGGGAAACAGGACTAAAAATGTACTTTTAAGAAGAAAAATAATTTCCATACAGTTCAACCTTTGGTTTAAGCATGATATAGAAACAAACAAAAAAACACATCTAAGACATTGCCTCATCATGAAAAGCTGCTGATGGAACAGACTGGGAAATGAGAACAATGTTAATGCACCTCCGCGTTCAGGGCTTGGAATTAGATTATACACACAGGCATGAGATTTTTGCATTTAGCGCAAGTTACGTCTTCTCTTTTCCCTTACTGGATCTTAATCTGAAAGTTCTACTGGCCTTTCATGAAAAGAAAAATCAGCCACAAAAGCCATTTGATAGAGGGTTGGCTATTTGCAGTGCTATTGTTAGGACAACTCTGACTTCCAAACGGATTATTAAGGAGAAAAAAAAGGCCATCTCTTTGAAATCTACATCAAGTTGTTAAGGCAACAAGATGGAGATTAAATCTAGAAATGTTCGATCTGCCGCCCCCTTCCTCCACCCTATTAACTATCCCACATGTTCCTGTTGGTCTTGCCAACTAACTGAAAATCATCTCTCTATCTCTGCCACCTCATCCTAGCAATCAAGTGGAAGTGTGGATCTGAAGAATGAGATGTTGTATGCATTTATGTGTAGGTTATCTTAGTATGTCTGTGGGTTCTTGTGCAATTCTGGAGAGAGTTCATCAAATTTCCCCTTAAATTCTGTTTGTCAGATTTAACCAAAGAGGTAGCAATCCTTTATCCAGGCAAAGAAAGGGCACCAGGGAATCTCCGGTGGCACTTGTTGGATTTCAGGAAGCAAAGGCTGGAGGAAGGGCAGTCCAGAAAAAGAGACAGCACTTACAAAAGCCCAGAGGTAGGGAATCATGAGACGTAATTATGAGATGTATTATCGATACATAGATAGAGTATGTACAGGGGCGGGGTGGGGGAGGGGGGAATACGGCTTGAGAAATAGTGTGGACATTTGAAATCTTTAAGGGCCAAGTTGTGAACAGGGAAATGAGGGCCATGTGGATTGGAGCTTTGCTGGGGAGGAGGTGGCCTCCTTGAGAAGGGACGGGACCAGCTGGGGCAGTGACAGTCAGCGGCGGTGTTAGTAGTCGAGAGAAAAGCGTGACGGAGGAGAGAGCTAGGACTCTGACCGTGAGGCTGGTGCTAAGAGGGCAAAGGGGGCCCGTTGGATTTGCCGTGGTCTGTGAATGATATTCATGGAAGAGGAGCTGGAGAGGAAGGGGGCCAGGAAGGAAGCGCAGCGGGGAAAGAAAGTTGAGAGCAAAGAGCATTTTGGGGTGGCAGATGACGTGTTCTAATTTGAGACGTGGCCAGCAGGCAGTGAGAAATTCAGCTGGTGGGTGGTGCTCTCGGAAGAGATGAGGGCCAGGAGACTCAACCCACATCACAACCCGGTAAGAGATGAGCCCCTGACCACGTGATCAGGGGAGGAAGGACAAGGGAGCCTTAGATACGACTTTAGCCATACATCCCCTCTCTAACCAGTGCCTTTGTTGGTCTGGGGACAGCAGGACCTCACCCCAGCGAGCCGGCCAGAAGGGAGACAGCTTATCCAAGACAGAGTGTGGTCTCCTGAAGGCTAATGAGCTCCACAGAACCCCAGCAGCCAACGGGTGGGTTTTAGCTATTTCCCCTCCCTGCACGTCTGAGCCAGGAGGTGCTGGGAAGAGCCTCTAATTTCTCACATCTTGTGACCCAGTTTCTACCTGGCTGCCGGAAGCTCTTCCCGCCTCAGCTTAGTAGAATGGATGATGAGTTATATGAACACACTTTCACATTAATTGAATTCCCCTCTGTTGGGCTTCTGCAAAATGAACTTTTTTTTTTTCTAAAGTGCTACGTTTTATTTCACTAATAGGGACTCAGCTTGGTGGAGGAAGACGGCTGATTCTGGGGGGATTTTCTGCAGCGTGTCCCTAGAGGGGTGGGGCTGGTCTCAGAGGAGGCATTTGGAGGAAAAGATCCAAGGGGCTCCTGGGTGGGAAGTTAATGCTTTGCCAGATCTCTCTGCCTTACCGAGGCCACTGGCTCCCTAATCTGGGCGAATTCCCTTGGGAAACTCTTTAAATAAGCACATTCCTTAGTCCAGCCAGACCAACTCAATTAGAACCTCAGGAAAGGGCACCCAGGAATCTGATTTTCAGCAATCTCACCAGGCATCTCTGGGACAGCCTATTCAAAGACTCTTTCTTCAGGAATCACTGCCTTAAGGCATTCCATCCATGCTCTGGAAGAAATATCCAGGGATTTTCAACAGTTACACAAGAAAGAAATTTGCTTGGCAAGGCCCAAGAGAATGGATGTGAGGGCTTGCTGACTGGGAAAAAAAAATGTTCTAAAATTGTCCTTTGTTTCCACTGTGATATTTATTTGTAATATCAAATCACATAAAAGCTTCGCCTAAGACTGGTGTCTTTAGCAGAAGAATTTTGGATCAAACGTGGCTGAGAAACTTCACAGCCTGACATGGTGCTACAGTTTAGCTGTGCAAAAGCGAACTTATCCGTTTTAGCAGCGTGGCACCTCTCTGAACCTGAGTTCTTTCCTGGTTAAGCCCTGGATAAACCTAAGCTCTGGTGCTATGTGCTCTCCCTGGAGGGACGGTGTGGTCCCCGCATTAGCTAAGGGGAACATACAGCATCCCCACCAGAGCCATAGGTTCCCTAGTGATGCTCCCTTCACCCCCTCTCCAAATCCCAGGGTGTGCCTTTCCCAGGGAATAGAAGAGTATCTACGTCTCGGGGAGACCAACGCAGGAAACAATTCTCTTCTCTTCCCTCCAGCAGGGAAACAAGACATCAAAACCCACAAAGAGCCAACGTTCAGGTCCAGTCCTAAATGGATTTCTCAGCTTTTCTAACTCACAGCCCTTTTTTTTTTTTTTTTTCTCACCATGCCATGTGGCTTGTGGGATCTCAGTTCCCCGACCAGGGATCCAGGGATTCAACCCGGGCCACAGCAGTGGAAGTGTGGAATCCTAACCACTGGACCACCAGGGAACTCCCCAGCTCACTCCTCTTTTAAAGACCTTAGGAAACACAGCAAAGAATCTGGGCAGCAAGTGGGAAGATCTCGTCTCAGCCTTTCACCTCCTCTGTGTCTGTTCCCTCCTCTCTAAATGGGAACAAGTGGTCCTGCCCACTTCACAGAAGGGGTCTGGAAGATCAGAAGGCTTCAGCAAGTCACAGCAAGGGGCAGGAACCTGGGAGCATCTCTGCCTGTAGCGGGGCTTCACAGGGTCAGCCCACCGCCCCTGCTCTGATTTTGCGCTTTCTCATACCTTGTCGGATACCAGTAGAGCTGTTTTCAGCCTTTGACCCCTGGAGACATGAGAAATTTCACCAGCCCAGCTCATCAGCAAAAGATAGTTGAGCCCACGCCTCCTTCCCCAGTCTAGCTTTTTGTTTTATAGATTTGGGTTACGGCTTCCAACCTTCTGTCTCAGGGAATAAAGCACAGATTCAACCTTGGAGTGTTGCAGGCAAATGCTTCAGGATTCCAGGCAGGGGCACCTTCCCAAGGAGCCCCTAGCTCAGTGCCACCTCTGCTCAGGTCTGCACTATGTGACCCCCCCATGTCTCAGAGTCCCTGACCCTGCCTGCTGGTCTGGTCTCTGATGGCCATGGGCTCCAACCACTGGTCCCTGCACTGCAGCCAGCTCTGCCTGCGCCCAACCAGAAATGTCAGTTTCTGCCACACGCGGGATGCAATGGGGAAAGGTCCTTCAGGCAAGCATCCGCCCTTTCGTTGACCTTTCTCGACTTCTTTTCCAAAAGACTGCAGCTCTTGGCCTTCAAAGGTGGCTTCTTTGGGGTCCACAGTGTTTTCTGCCTCGTGCCCAGTTTCCAGGAGCTGCCACGGCACTCTTCACCTGTCTAAGGTTGGGTCCCAAATGCCTCCTGGGTCTGGAGGCTCTCCCCTTGCCTCAGCATGCATTGCCAGCTTCTGTGGAATTCCCGCAAGTAGAAGATCAGCCCGTTCCTTCATCTGCATCTCCTTTTTTAAAATTTAACAAACACTTACGGAACAGCCTCTGTGCTAGAGATTGATGGTTATTTCTCTGCTGTGTCACACACTTGCACACCTGGTGTTGTCTGTACTCATTCAACTGAGAACCTACAATGTATCAGACACCAAGGATATAATGATGGACAAGACGGTTGGAGCTCCTGCTTCACCTTCTATTCAGGGAAGGAGGCAGTCAAAATAGAAACAAAAAGAATCCATAAAATGATTGCAAGATTTAAAAGGGCTGTGAAAGAGACAAAAGGATAGAGGTAGAAAGTTATGAGGTGGGAGGAATACCTACTGTAGATACAGTAGTCAAGGGAAACCTCTTTGAAAAGGTGACATGACAGCTGAGACCCAGTGATGAGAAGGAGCCAGCCAGACTGGGGTGGACACATTCAAGGCAGAGGGAACAGCATGTGCCAAGGGCCTGGGGTAGGAAAGACCTTGGCCGATTCATGGAACTGAAAGAAGACCAACCTGGTTAAACGTTAACAAGAAGAAAGTAAACTGCTGAAATATGGTGAAAGATGAAGATAAACATTGCACATGGAGATGTGTTATGCAGAATCTTGTAGGCACAGGAAAGCGTTTGCGTTTATTCCACTAATAAAATGTGGTTAGTCCTGCGCCTTCTAGGATGCTTCTCTTTTTTTTTTTAATCTTTGTTAGATTATAATTGCTTTACAATGTTGTGTTAGTTTCTGCTGTACAACAAAGTGAATCAGCTACATGCATACTTATATCCCCTCCCTCTTGGGCCTCCCTCCCCCTCCCATCCTGCCCCTCTAGGTCATCACGGAGCACCTAGCTGAGCTCCCTATGCTATACAGCAGGTTCCCACTAGCTATCTATTTTACACAGGGTAGTGTATATATGTCAATGCTACTCTCTCAATTCATCCCACCATCTCCTTCCCACCCTGGGTCCACAAGTCTGTTCTCTATGTCTGCGTCTCTATTCCGTCGACAGATGAATGGCTACGGAAGGTGTGGTACGTATATACGGTGGAATATTACTCAGCCATAAAAAGGAACGAAACTGAGTCATTTCTAGTATCCCTCTTGAAAATGGACCTTTGGCGGTTTCTCCTAGCATTCCAGAGTTGTTGATGTAGTAGGATGCATTCCTGCACTCATATTTTGAGAGTTACTGTATGCCAGACACCCAGTAATCACCTTAGGTTCCTACCCTGAGCACTCCCAAACACACCAATCCGCACACATATATGCTTTTTTTTCTTTGTTGTTCTGAAATAGAATCCTATTTCATACAGTATAACTTACATTTTCTCACTTAGCAATATATCATGGACATCCCTACCAGAGAGTAGACAGGATTTGTTCTTAATGCAACCTTTTTTTTTTCCCTTTTTCTTCAGCCTTCAGTAGTGCACACGCCTCATGCATACTTTGCCATCAGCCTCAGCCTCTCCCTTCCCCAAATAGACATGGGGAGAAACCTGGACGTGAGGTGATAAGTGTACCTTTAGAAAGGTATAGTGTAGACCTGTTCACTAAACTTTTTGTTTCCTCGGTATAACAAGCACAGACCTTAGTAGATCAGTGGTCTCTGTGAGGTCATTTCAATCCTGGGCTTATTTTCACACACCTTCCTCAAAGCAATTTCCTTCATGCCATAAAATGTGATAGTGTGATGGGAGGGGAGGGAGGGGGAGGGAGGAGAAGATTTAGGATGGGAAGGATTCCCAGCCACACACTAAGTGAATCTTCTGAGGAGGCTGTACACACGGTAGAAAGAGCACAGTTTGGGGATCCAGCCTTACCTGGATTCAAATTCTGGTTACTTTGCTGGCTGACCTCAGGGAGGTATCTGAAACTCACTGTCTGTTTCCTCATTTATAAAAAGAGGATAGTAACACACAGTGGAATATGATTCAGCCTTAAAAAGACAGGGTCCTCATCCACCAGAGGGCAGACAGCAGAAGCAAGAAGAACTAAAATCCTGCAGCCTGTGGAACAAAAACCACACTCACAGAAAGATAGACAAGACGAAAAGGCAGAGGGCTATGAACCAGATGAAG
>NC_041231.1:104149590-104150849 GCF_002837175.3 Physeter macrocephalus | reverse complement strand
CTGGAGTAGCAATACTCATATCAGATAAAATAGACATTAAAATAAAGAATGTTACAAGAGACAAGGAAGGACACTACATAATGATCAAGGGATCAATTCAAGAAGAAGATATAACAATTATAAATATATATGCACCCAACACAGGAGCACCTCAATACATAAAGCAACTGCTAACAGCTATAAAAGAGGAAATCGACAGTAACACAATAATAGTGGGGGACTTTAACACCTCACTTACACCAATAGACAGATCATCCAAAACAAAAATAAATAAGGAAACAGAAGCTTTAAATGACACACTACACCAGATAGATTTAATTGATATTTATAGGACATTCCGTCCAAAAACAGCAGATTACACTTTCTTCTCAAGTGCGCACGGAACATTCTCCAGGATAGATCACATCTTGGGTCACAAATCAAGCCTCAGTAAATTTAAGAAAATTGAAATCATATCAAGCGTCTTTTCTGACCATAACACTATGAAATTAGAAATGAATTACAGGGAAAAAAACGTCAAAAACACAAATACATGGATGCTAAACAATACGTTACTAAATAACCAACAGATCACTGAAGAAATCAAAGAGGAAATCAAAAAATACCTAGAGACAAATGACAATGAAAACATGATGATCCAAAACCTATAGGATGCAGCAAAAGCAGTTCTAAGAGGGAAGTTTATAGCTATACAAGCCTACGTCAAGAAACAAGAAAAATCTCAAATAAACAATCTAACCTTACACCTAAAGGAACTAGAGAAAGAAGAACAAACAAAACCCAAAGTTAGCAGAAGGAAAGAAATCATAAAGATCAGATCAGAAATAAATCAAATAGAAACAATGAAAACAATAGCGAGATCAATAACTAAAAGCTGGTTCTTTAAGAAGATAAACAAAATTGATAAACCATTAGCCAGACTCATCAAGAAAAAGAGGGAGAGGACTCAAATCAATAAAATTAGAAATGAAAAAGGAGAAGTTACAACAGACACCGCAGAAATACAAAGCATCCTAAGAGACTACTACAAGCAACTCTATGCCAATAAAATGGACAACCTGGAAGAAATGGACAAATTCTTAGAAAGGTATAACCTTCCAAGACTGAGCAGGAAGAAATAGAAAATATGAACAGACCAATCACAAGTAATGAAATTGAAACTGTGATTAAAAATCTTCCAACAAACAAAAGTCCAGGACCAGATGGCTTCACAGGTGAATACTAACAAACATTTAGAGAAGAGCTAACACCAATCCTTC
>NC_041231.1:104148261-104148441 GCF_002837175.3 Physeter macrocephalus | reverse complement strand
CCACAACGGGAGAGGCCACAACAGTGAGAGGCCCGCGTACCGCAAAAAAAAAATAAATAAATTAAATAAAATAAAAAATAAATAAAAAATAAAAACCATATGATCATTTCAATAGATGCAGAAAAAGCTTTTGACAAAATTCAACACCCATTTATGATAAAAATTCTCCAGAAAGTGGGC
>NC_041231.1:104147599-104148044 GCF_002837175.3 Physeter macrocephalus | reverse complement strand
GGCCCACGGGCCCAGCCGCCCCGCGGCACGCGGGACCCTCCCAGACCGGGGCGCGAACCCGGCTCCCCTGCATCGGCAGGCGGATGCGCAACCACTGCACCACCAGGGAAGCCCCTACCAATGGCATTTTTTACAGAACTAGAAAAAATATCTTAGAATTTGTATGGAGACACAAAAGACCCCAAATAGCCAAAGCAGTCTTGAGGGAAAAATATCAGAGCTGGAGGAATCAGACCCCCAGACTTCAGACTATATGACAAAGCTACAGTAATCAAGACAATATGGTACTGGCACAAAAACAGAAACATAGATCAATGGAACAAAATAGAAAGCCCAGAGATAAACCCACATACCTATGGTCAACTAATCTATGACAAAGGAGGCAAGGATATACAATGGATAAAAGACAGTCTCTTCAATAAGTGGTGCCAGGAAAACTGGACAG